>NC_080165.1:40357071-40657071 GCF_950295315.1 Erinaceus europaeus
TATAATAGATGAGTTGCCCACATTAGACATGTCATGAAATCTTTGTAAATTGACTATGGTACATACTCTAAATCATTCTCCTCATTTCATGGGAGACTTGCTTAATAGAACTTGGTGTATGTGTTATCTTTTCTTCTGAGTATTGGCTGAGTTTTAAATTCTTACACTACCAGAAAATCTTATAAAAGCTAGGCTCCCACTTTACTTCAGCTAATGTAAATTTTTGAGGTAAATTTTAACACTGACTTCAATGACTGTAGTTGTTTCCTCAGGACCACTGTTCACCCTCAGTTGTGCATTCAGTGTGTATATGTGCAATGCTATCGTGACAGTTTTCCTAGCAGTTTAGAAGGGTCTGGAAAAATGGAGATAATATTGTAATTTTTAGAAATTACTATGAGTACTGCTCATCTGACTTTCAAATAATAAATAAATACAACCAGAGCTATAGTATCTTTTAATCACTAAAGAAAAACAGAGTTCTGGTCCATTGATATTACTAAATGTATTTTTTTTCTAAATATATTTATTTTATAAATAGTATTTGTGTTAATATGATGGACACATTACTCTGTAAAATAAAACTCTGTTAAAAGCGTTATACATACCCAAGAATACCAGGTTAGCACACAGGCGCAAAGCACAAGGACCTGCTCAGGGATCCTGTTCGAACCCCTGGTTCCACACATGCAGTGGGGTAGCTTCACAAGCAGTGAAGCAGGTCTTCAGATGTCTTTCTCTCACTGTCTGGTTTCCCCTGCTCTCTCTCAATTTCTCTCTGTCCTATCCAAAAACAGCAACAACAACAAAATGGAGAAAATAACCTACAGGAGCAGTGGATTTGTAGTGCAGACACCAGAGCCCCAGCAATAACCATGGAGGCAAAAGTAAGCTAAAATAAAATAGATAATAAAATATAAATAAATATGGAGCAATAACTATTCTCTTTTAACTTTAAAAATGTGTAGAAGCATTATCATGCTAGGCATGAAAGTCATGTTCGCGAATCCAAGGGATCATTTAGTTATAATATATGACACTGGTTAAAGTTCACTTTCAAATATCCAAATATGTTACCAGTATTCATTTTCACAGCACCCACATAGCTACAGAAAAATAATTTGACATGCTAAACAGTTTGTACATAAGAATTTGAAGTCATTTATGATAATGTGACTTCAGAGAAAGTCAGGAATTGACATTATCTTACTTTGTAAGTGGTAAGCTAAAGTTCAAAGACATGAAAACTTAAACTAACTCATTTATTTTGAGGTTATAGATAAAACCAGAATAGAACTGAGAATGCAAAACTTCAATTCAGAGCTACAAATGCTTATTCACTCAAGAGCTATTTACTGAGAAACTGTTTGGGTCAATAATTACTTTACATGCTAGAAACAAAGCTATCATGAGGCAAGTCTTTGCCTTCCAGTAATTAACATTCTATAGGGAAAATAGACTGTCAATACATATATAAGCAAATAATATAATTTTACTTAATGTTTTATACTTTAAAGAAAGCACGGAGGGGGGGTTGGGGGGGGGCTAAGCTCATGGACATGAGTAAGGATCCTAGTTCGAACCCCCGGTTCCCCACCTGCAGGGGGGTCACTTCACAGGCGGTGAAGCAGGTCTGCAGGTGTCTATCTTTCTCTCCTCCTCTCTGTCTTCCCTCCCTCTCCTGATTATTCTCTGTTCTATCCAGCAACAAAGACAGCAATAACAACAACAGTCATAAATAACAAGGGAAACAAAAGGAAAAGAATAGCCTTCAGGAGCAGTGGATTCCTAATGCAGGCATTGAGCCTCAGCAATAACCCTGGAGGCCAAGAAGGAAAGAAAGAAAGAAAGAAAGAAAGAAAGAAAGAAAGAAAGAAAGAAAGAAAGAAAGAAAGAAAGGAAGGAAGGAAGGAAGGAAGGAAGGAAGGAAGAAAGAAAGAAAGAAAGAAAGAAAGAAAGAAAGAAAGAAAGAAAGAAAAGGGTTGGGGAGACAGCATAATAGTTATGCAAAAGACTTTCATGCCTGAGGCACTGAGGTCCCAGGTTCATTTCCCAGCCAGAGCTGAGCAGTGCTCTGGTCTTTCTCTCTGTATATCTCTCTCTCATTAAAGTAAATAAAATATATTTTTAAAAAAGCACAAATTGTCACACAATTGATTGGATTTTTGATTGCTCTGGTTGGACATACATGTTTACTTCCCAATAGATACACTATAGTAAAACCCAATCCATTGCCCTTTTCTTCCACATCTTCCAGCTTGTGTATTACTTTGAATTTAATGGTTTATAACATCACCACCACTTTCATAGAAATCTAAGAATACCTGAAGAAAAGAGTTATCACAAGGTTGTCTAAAGGAAAATTAATTATAAAAAAATAGTACATGATTTAACATTATCAGTGTGCAATGTAAAAGTTAGGCTACCAAAATTCATAACAGTATTTATAACTTGCCTCTTCTTTACTGAAAGAGCAAGGGTGTTTGAGGGTATGCTTCCTAGATTTAGTGGAGATTATCATTATCATGTACTAGCCAAACTCACTTTGTTAACTCAAACCCCTTAAAGTTAAAAAATACTGATTAAACTGTCAACAGTTTAATTTGGTGATTGACCCTAATCATACTTGAAAATATGCACAACCACAAGCCATATGTTTTATATAAATAAAAGTACAAGTTGTTTGGTTTCCATTGCAAAATAACCACTAGAAGTTGACTTTGGATGTTATCTTCCGGGGTTAAGAAGTGGGTAAAGAGCAAATGGCACAAAGTGCAAGGACCAGCCTAAAGATCCAGGCTCAAGCCTCTGGCTCCCCACTTGCAGGGAGGTCGATTCACTAGCAGTGAAGCAGGTCTGCAGGTGTCCATCTTTCTCTCCCCCTCTCTGTCTTCCCCTCCTCTCTCAATTTCTCTCTGTCCTATCCAACAACAATGACAGCAATGACAACAATAACAATCACAACAATGATAAACAACAAAGGCAACAAAAGGGGGAAAATTAGTCTCCAGGAGCAGTGAATTCCATGGTGCAGACATGGAGCCCCAGAGATAACCTTGGAGAAGGGAAAAAAAAAAAGCTGTTATCTTCTAATTGATTGTTTCTTGAATTCATTCTCAGGTGAAACATCAAGGACTAGAAAATAGGTCAGAGATGAATCCGATTTCATTAACATCTTTCATCTGGTAGGACATGCAGTTCTTCTCTGACGGAAAGAAAGAAAATAAAATCCCTCCCAAAAAGTTATTAGTCTAAAAGCTGAAGAGTTCTCATGGCAATTCTTCTGAATTTTAGACTGAGTAAATGATAGGCAGCTAATTCACTTGGTAAATAAATTTCAGCCTTTTTCAAGAACCAGATGAGATATTTTTAAGATTATTTTTTAATTATATATTTCTGTATTTTTAGAGAAAGAGAGAAATGTAGAGGAAAAGAATACTTAGGGAGGGAGACAGAGACACTTGCAACTACTTCATCACTCATGTAAAGTTTCTCCATGGCAAGTAGGAACTGGGGGCTTAAACCCAGGTCCTTGTGCAGTGTAACCTATGTATTCAACCACCCCCCCCAACCAGATGGAATTTTTTTAACCCACTCACATCTGATCTCAGTTTGATGACATTTTCCTTCTTTCACTCCAAAGAACAGATACAGAATTTGTAGCTCATTAAATTATTCCCTAGTTCTTTAATCAGTTCACAATAAGAAGTTAAAATTTAATGCAATGACTAATTGTTCTAACCTTCTTTCTTGACATGATTAATTACCTAAGTTACTTATCTTCCAAAAGATCGCTCACAATAGAAATACTGCACTGAGCTTTTGATACCTATTTTTTATTATGATTTTATTGAGGGATTAGTTGTTTACAGTATATAGTCTCTAACACATAGGCATAAAGTTTCATCTCCCCTTGTGTGTCTCCCACATGGCAGACACAATAGGATCCCAATGTCCCTTTATCCTGTCCCATTCTTTTCTTCCTCAGAGTCCTTTGCTTTGGTGCAATATGCCATACCCACTCCAAGTTTTCCCTTATTCTTCTTTATTCTTAAGTTCTACCTATAAGGGAGATAGATAAGTGAGATAATTTGGTATTGGTCTTTTTATTTCAGGGTGTTGATTTTACATATCCATGCATACTACACACACACACACACACACACACACACACACACACACACACACACACACTCCTAATAGATATTGTCTGTTTCCTTTCACTTCAGTTCCTCATTGAGTTTAACCAGTGTGAGGTTTTAACAGGATACAGGAAAAAGAAAGTGAGGTCAAGTTATATATGTTCCATGTTCTAAACCACAGAGGGTCACAACTCCATCAGCTGCCCTCTACTCTAGATCAAATCTCTCCAGTTCTTTTGACTTTGCCAGGCCTCCATGAAAAGACTCTATTAATAGTCAAAATGTGGAAATGACTCACATACCCCCCTTACAAATGAGTGATTAGAAAGTTGTGGTGTTAACTATGGAATAAATAGATGGGAGCTGATATTTATCTGAAGTCTCCTGCATGCTCATTAACACCTTAGGTATTATAAGAATTATGTGTGTTAGTGTTAGTAAAAATAATGTAAAATATTCAAGCTAACCTCACCCTCAGCTATTTTCATTTTACTCATGTTGCTGCCATTCAAAGGGGTTAGCTCATATTCTTCACAGTCTGTATTTCACTTTTTGATATTTAAACACATGAGAAGTCAAAAGTGAGAGGAACAATGAAAAACCCAACAAACATTATTATAGTCAATGTAGCTTCTAAGCATTTCCTTTGAGAGCTTCTATGGTCTGAATGGCTGTGTTCCCTCAAAATTGTTATGCTGAAATCCTAAAATCCTGAAAGGATGCTTTTAGTTGGATGAGCATATGGGAAGTATTTGTCATAAAGGTAGAACCCTCATGAATGGGACTAGTTATCCTATCTAAAGTTTTCCATATTCGTGTATACTACTCACACTCCTAGTTATCCCATATAAGAGGTCACACATAGATCTTTGGCATTTTGCTCCATATAAAGATACAAGTCTAAAACGCAGAAAAGTGTCCTCACAAGAATATACTGTCACCCTCCTCTCAGGCTTTTAGTCTTTAGACTGTTGTTCACAAGTGAGCCCCATTTATAGTATTTTGTTATAGCTGCCTGAATACTTTAAGATAGAGGCAACCCTCTTCATACCAAGCAGCAAAACCTGTATTTAGATATCAGCTTCTTGAAAGCTTTGTTTTCTCACCTTTCTGAGATTAATATGAGATTGACATGGAAGATGTTAGCTTCACAGGGTAGAACACTGACCCTTTCTTTATAATTCTTTTTGACTAGAATCTATCCCAAGTTAAATACTGTTTTTTTTCATTGTTGATATTTTTGAATAGAGACACACAGGCAGAGACAGTGAGATCAAGAGAGAAGGGGGAGAGATAGACATAGAGATAGGAAGAAAGAGAGAAGGAAAGAGAGAGAGTGATACACCACTAAAATCTCTTTCATTGTTGTGGGAAGCCGGCTCAAACCTAGGTCTCACACAGGAAAAGCAGAGCACTATTGAGGCAGGGTAGTGGTGCACCTGCTTGAATGCATAAAAAAACATCCACAAGGACCAGGGTCTAAGACCTTGTTCCACATATGCAGGGGTGAAGCTTCATGAGCAGTGAAACAACTGCTGTAGGGATCTTTCTGTCGCTCCCTTCTTTATTTCCCCAGCCCCTATCAATTTCTAGTTGTCCTACGAAGTAAAGAATAAAAACTTAAGGGTCTAGGTGGTGGAGCACCTGGTTGAGCACACATGCTACAATGCCCAAGGACCCAGGTTCAAGGTCCTGATTTCCACCTGCAGTGGGAAAGCTTTGCATGTATTATAGGTGTTTTTATTTCTCTCTCCCTCTCATCACCCTCTTCCCTATCAGTTTCTGGCTGTCTCTATCCATTAAATAAAGATAATTAAAAATAAATAATAATAATAAATTAATAAAAATATGATTTAAAAGGAAAAAGAGGCTGCCAGGAGCAGTGGATTTGTAGTGTAAGCAATGGACCCTAAATGATAAGCCCAGTGGCAAATAAGCAAACCACCACTATCCAAGTGAACCACTTCAACTATAACACTGGTTCTTTATGAATTAAACACAAATCTTCTTCCTTTTAAAAGTAGAATGCTTCTGTTATTTTGATGAAGTCACAAATTTGGAATGCAATTTTGAGATGTGAAGGAATAATGTAATCAGCACCAAATAAACAAGAACTGAAGGAATTTGCCATTACTAGACCTGATTGCAAGAATTCCTAGAAAGGGTGCCACAGACAGTGAAATAAGGAACAAAGAATTCTCAACCAGGCAAGGATATGAGTCACAGAAATTTGAGATAGTTTTAAAGTGTGAAGGGGGAGGAAGCAATGAAGAAATGGATACGTGCTGGTCAAACAAAGAATGGTGAGACAAGAACAGTTTTTAAAATGTGCTCTTACGCCCATATTCAGCGGGGAAGCAATTACAGAAGCCAGACCTTCTACCTTCCGCAACCCTCAATGACCTTGGGTCCATGCTCCCAGAGGAATAGAGAATGCGAAAGCTATCAGGGGAGGGGGTGGGTTATGGATATTGGGTGGTGGGAATTGTGTGGAGTTATACCCCTCCTACCTTGTGGTTTTGTTAATTAAGCCTTTCTTAAATAAAATTAAAAAAATGTGCTCTTAGATGTATTTACATATAACCTGTTTATCTTCCACAAGTACATAGTCTTCTATGTTTTTTTAAATGATGCTATTTTTCTCTTTATTACTTTTCTACTTTCTTTCTTGCTTTTTCTCATCATTCTTATATAATATACCCTCAGCTTTTTTTTTCATTTGGTGTATATTTCTGAAACTATGTTATCCATTATCCTATTCCTTTACAGAGCTCTGCTGCTCCCAACTCTTATTAATCCCTTACTTTTAAAAAAATATTTATTTATTTATTTCTTTTTTGTTGCCCTTGTTGTTTCCATTGTTGTTGTAGTTATTATTGTTATTGATGTCATTGTTGTTGGATAGGACAGAGAGAAATGGAGAAAGGAGGGGAAGACAGAGAGGGGGAGAGAAAGACAGACACCTGCAGACCTGCTTCACCGCTGTGAAGCAACTCCCCTGCAGGTGGGGAGTGGGGGGGGCTGGAATCGGGATCCTTACGCAGGTCCTTGTGCTTTGGGCCACAGTGCGCTTAATCCGCTGTGCTACCACCAGACTCCTTAATCCCTTACTTTTAACTAACAACCACTTCCATATCTCTGCTTATCTCTGCCTATAACATGCATATTTTTATTTGTCAGTTTCTTCTGAGGAGAATTAAAATTCGTTTTTGCAATATTGTGTATTGTATTTTATATATACTGCACCAACTCTATTCTAGTTTGTTGCCTCCCCATATTGTAAATTTTTGCTATTTTTCTTAATCCACCAGTGTGTCCTGGAGTTCCCATTCCCCAGACCCCCCCTCCCCACTAGGGAAAGAGAGAGGCAAGCTGAGAGTATGGATCGACCAGTCAACACCCATGTTCAGCGGGGAAGCAATTACAGAAGTCAGACATTCCACCTTCTGCATCCCACAATGACCTTGGGTCCATACTCCTGGAGGGATAAAGAATAGGAAAGCTATCAGGGGAGGGGATGGGATATGGAGATCTGGTGGTGAGAATTGTGTTAAGTTGTACCCCTCTTATCCTATGGTTCTGTCAGTGTTTCCTTTTTATAAATAAAAATAAAAATAAACTTTAAAAATGCATCGTATCTTACAGTATCTTGCTTAAGTGTTATATATTCAACATTTGAATGAGATTTTTTTTTTTTTAATTGCCACTAGGGTCATCTATAGGGCTTGGTGCTGGCACTACGAATCCATAGCACCTGGCAACCATTTTTTTTGTTTTGTTTTGTTTTTCTTTCTATTTCATTTTTATTTGACAGGACAGAGAGAAATTGAGAGGAAAAGGAAGATAGAAAGATATACACTTGGAGCGCTGGGTGGTCACACACCTTGTTAACCACACATAGTACAAAGTGCAAAGACCCGTACAAGAATTGAGGTTCCAGCTCCCAGCTCCTCACCTAAGGGTGTAGTTTGACAGATGGTGAAGCAGGTCTGCAGGTCTCTCTCTCTCTCTCTCTCTCTCTCTCTCTCTCTCTCTTTCTCTCTCTCTCTCCTCTTCTCCCCTCTCAATTTCTCTCTGTTCTATCCAAAAAATAAAATAAAATGGCCACAGGAGCAGGGGATTTGTAGTGCAGGCACAGAGGCTCAGCCATAACAATGGAAGGGAGAGAAAGAGAGAGAGGGAGAAAGAGTAGAGAGAGAGTAGAGAGGAGAGGAGAGGAGGTGAGTAAAGGAGAGGAGAGGAGAGGAGAGGAGAGGAGAGGAGAGGAGAGGAGAAGAGAAGGGAGGGGAGGGGAGGGGAGGGGAGGGGGGAGGGGGGGAAAAGAAGAGAGGAGAGGAGAGGAGAGGAGAGGAGAGGAGAGGAGAGGAGAAAAGAAAAGAAAAAAGAAAAGAAAAGAAAAGAGGAAAAAGAGAGAGGGGGGAAAGAAAGAATCTTGCAGACCTGCTAATGAAGTATCTTCTGCAGGTAAGGAGTGGGGAAATGAGGGCCCAACCTGGATCCTTGCACTTGGTGACAGGTGCACTTAAAGGGTGTGCCACCGGCCGGCCTCCTATTTTTCTGGGACCAACTATTGTTAAGAATGACGTGATGGGGTAGGTAGGAGACAGTAGATCATTTGCTTTATTATCTGTGAAGGCCTGAGTTTGAGCCCAGGCACTCCAAGGGAACACTATAGAAGGCTCCAGGAAAGCTACGTGAATAATGTAGAGGTGCTGTGATACCTCCACAGCCCATCCCCTCTCTCCCTTTCTTCATCTCTTACTAAATAAAAGAAAATTTGTGTTCATGAGATACCTCAGCTCAGTGGCATCCTGCAATTAAAAGACCATGAGTTCATCTGTTCTTTTTTTCCTTCCTTTCATCCCCCCTTCCCTTCACTCTGTCTCTTTATTTCTGAGTGTGTGTGTGTGTGTGTGTGTGTGTGTGTGTGTGTGTGTGTGTGTGTGTGTGTGTGTTTCATAGTAATTTTCTGCTCTGGCTTATGGCAATGCTTCCTAATTAATTTGAGAATCTAGAGCCCCAGACATAAAAAAAAAAAAGTGTAATGATTATGCTATATTCCATCCTCTAACTCGCCATTTTTTTTTTTTAAAGTGTGTGGAGAGGGGCTGGTGGTGGAGGTAAATGCAAGTTTTATCTTCACTTTTTTTTTTTTTTTTTTTGCCTCCAGGATTATTGCTGGGGCTCAGTGCCTGCACCACAAATCCACTGCTTCTGGAGGCTTTTTTTTTCTCTCTCTCATTTTGTTGCCCTTGTTGTTTTATCGTTATTGTGGTTATTACTATTCTTATGACTGATATCATTGTTGTTGGATAGGACAGAGACAAATGGAGAGAGGAGGGGAAGACAAAGCAGGGGAGAGAAAGATAGATACCTGTAGACCTGCTTCACTGCCTGTGAAGGGACTCCCCTGCAGGTTGGGAGCCGGGGGCTCGAACTGGGATTCTTATGCAGGTCCTTGCACTTCGCACTGTATGCAGTTAACCTGCTGTGCTAACCCCTGACCCCCATCTTCACATTTTTTGTGTTACAAACACTCATTCTCTCTCTCTCTCTCTCTCTCTCTCTCTGTGTCTCTCAAAGAATCTACATTGTAGACAGGATAAAAAGCATTCAGAATAAAATATTCAATTGTCATATAGAACACTAAAGACAATACATAAAGTTGATGACAATATAAAGTATATGTTGCACACACTGAGCATGAGAAATTAAAAGCTTTTTGTATATTTTGAGCACCTAATATCTTAAAGAACTAGTCATAGAAAAACAAACTGCAAGTTCTTGCCCACATGAGTACTTAATATAAAATCAAGAACAGCAAATGTATGAAATAGTTCCATTGTTTTCCCTCCAATGTCCACGTTGGTCATTACTCCTTTACATTACAATCACTGTGGGGTCACTTGGATAAAACAGCTCACTTGGGTAGTCTGCTGCTTTATTTGTTTGTTGTCCAGATTTGAGCCCAGGCCCCATCAAATTAAAGGAAGATATGTTGTGGTTTCTTTCATATACACACACACCTGCCTCTATATAAAAATGAATAAATAAAGAATAAAAAAAAACTAGCCAATCACTATTAATTCTATATAGAATAAGAATCCACTTTTAATCTCAAAACAGTAACTCATCAGTTTCCACTATTTGATAGGGAATATCATTGTAAGGGAAGCCTATTTTCCATAATTATAAAAGAAGTATAGATAGCATTATAATATCTGCATAGAAATTAGGTTGGTTTTTTTTTTTCTCCAGGGTTATTGCTGAGGCTCAGTCCCTGCACTACGAATCCACTGCTCCTGGAGGCAGATTTTTTCCTTTTGTTGCCCTTGTTATTTATCGTTGTTGTTGCTATTATTATTATTGTTGTTGTCATTGAATAGGACAGAGAGAAATCGAGAGAGGACAGGAAGGCAGAGAGGAGGAGAGAAAGATAGACACCTGCAGACCTGCTTCATTGCTTATGAAGTGACCCCCCCCTTGTAGGTGGGAAGCCAGGGGCTTGAACCTGGATGCTTAAGCCAGTCTCTGAGCTTTAAGCCATGTGCACTTAACCTGCTATGCTACTGCCCAGCCCCCAGGGACCATTTCTAAACAACCAAAATGTTCTACAATTACTGTATATTACATTAATAAGCAGCTATAAATATAGTTTTAGTTAAGAAACTGACTACCCAATGTAATTTGAAGAAAGTTAACAATACAAAAATTTCATTCTGAGCTGGCGTAGGTAGTATAATGATTCTACAAAGACACTCTCTTGCCTGACTTTTTTTTTTTTTTTTTTTTTAGGGAAGATGTTGTCAGAGTTGAGGACAGGACTAGAAAGCTGGAGGGCAGAGAGAAGCTCCCAAGTATGGGAAAAGTATATAAATACCTTTAACTGTAAACCCCATTGATCTGACCTAGGGCCATGTCTATTCATATTCAGCACAGGAGCCTGTGTAACCTCTGCAACCATATCAGTCTGAGTGCACGCTCCATGGTCATGGCTAGGAACATTCTAGGTTGCACTCATTTCAGGACTAGTCTTCCTTGAGTGCTTGCCTGACTTTCTAATGTCCCAGGTTAAGTTCCCTGCAGCACCATAATCCAGAGCTTAACAGTGCTCTGGTAAATAATAATAATAATAATAATAATAATAATAATAATATTCTGGAAGATGATGCAATGGATAAAGCATTGATCTTTTAAGCAAATTCAGTCCCTGGCAGCACATGTACCAGAGCGATTCCTGGTTCTTTATCTCTCTTTCTCATTAATAAAGAAATAAAATTATTCTGACAATCTCAAAATAGAAAGTTCTATAGATTGTGAGGGTTCTTTTATCTCACTCTAGTTATCTCAGTATTATAAAACTCCAAGGTAATCGTATTGAATCAGAAAATAATGACTAGGATTGTTTTTTTCCAACTTAGTTTAAGACTGTTTTTGTTGTTTGTCTGAGGGCCAGGAGGGAAGGGGAATGGTGAAATAAGCTATACAGGGATGATTAGCTGAAACTTGTAGCTAGAACACAATGGGTTACAATGAGAGAATTTGTCTTTAAGGGGAAAATCATTTCATATCTCAATTGATATACCCTTAAATTAACTCCGTGTAACACCTGGGCAGATGTTAGTTAACATTTAGATGCAGTATTACCTCAGCCTAAAGTTGGGTATCCCTGTGTGTGTCTGTGTAAATATATGTGTAAACTTTTCAAATTCACGATCAGTTGCATTTATCTTGACATTTACTAGGGCTGTGGTAGTGCCATTTATATTTGACAATTTATTCTTAACAAATCTTACAATGTTATTCTCAGAAGTTCTTAGTAAACAAAGATATGAAATCTGACAAGGATAAGGACACTAACACTGTGTTGTTTTCGCCGGGCTGGCTTCACGGGCGGGTAACAGACGACCAGGGACTCATGGTTGAGCTGTAGGCAGTATCTCTTTATTCATGCAGGACACAGCACAATCTAAATGAGCTAAGCTAAACTCAAGTACTCTAAAACTCACAATGCTGTCTTTATATATACTTGCCAAGTAGGGTGGAAACAGGATGTGACATAGAGAGGGTGGAGAGAAAAGTGACTGGTGAAAATCAGAGTGTGACAAGGAGGGGGCAGAGCAGGCAAGAATCCTATCACTGAACCACCAATGCCCTGGGGGGAGGGTGGTGCTTGTTAACAGTGGTTACATAAATAGAATGAAGTGGTTATGTAAATAGAATAGAGTTAAGCAGGGGGGATTTAAACCAAATGAAACGGAAGGGGTCTCATGCATACCAACAACACTGGCTTTGAATTTTTGCATTTTTTTCATTTTCATGTAAGAAGAAATCACAAACAATTAGCCCTCAGCACTTATGCTCTACTATATGCCTTGTGAATAATCCTGGGCATGATAGCAAATCAAATGGAGAGATTTAAATAATATTATGGTAAAATAGGTTGTTGTGAGGCAAGTCTTAGTGCATTTCACTTCCCAGTTACTCCCACTCACCATTCCTATAGCTATAAGAGAAGCCCTAGTTTGTCAAAGAACAATCACACTCTATAATACACATTTGTCTTACAGAAAATTATCTCTCACTACTATACTCATTTTCTTAAAATTAAACAAGCTAGATATGTTCCCTGCCTCATATAGTTTACTTTTATGAATAATGTAAATAAATGACCGAATATAGTATTATTTTAATATATTCTAATGATGACTCATGATTTTGCTATGTCAGTATCAACTGAAGGACATTTTTATCTTTTAAAAATTACTTATTATTTTCATATATGTAATAGGCATGATACATGCCTAATACTGGTTAAGTATAGTGATTCCTTCATAATTAAAAAATGTGTTAGTGATAAAATATTGATTCACAAATTGTAAGATGAAAAGTGTAATTCCACATTGCTCCCACCACGAGAGTTCTGTATCCCCATTCCCTCCACTGGAAGCTACAGTAGTCTCCCAAAAATCACAAATATGGATGACTATTGTTTCTATAACTTTCTGTCTATATTTATATGTATCTTCCCATTTTTTCCATGGCTCTTTCTTTTTTTCTTTCTTTCTTTCTTTCTTTCTTTCTTTCTTTCTTTCTTTCTTTCTTTCTCTCTCATACCTATACCTATTACTACTTCCAAATGTATTTTCTTTTTCATCTTCTCTCTTTGGGTCCTGATGGAGTTGGAGCTCAGAGCCCTCTGGTCATCTTCCTCCTGTTATTTCTTCTGGGCTGGGACCAAAATTCTTTTTGAGGTGCAGGAGGTGGTAGTTCTGTCTTCTATAATTGCTTCTCTGCTGGACATGGGTGTCCGCAGGTTCAGACATATTCCCAGCCTGTTTCTATCTTTCTTTAATGAGGTAGGGCTCTGGAAAGGTAAGGTTTCAGGATACATTGTTGAGGTCATATGCCCAAGGTATTTAGGATTGAATCATTATTCAAGATTATAAAGCAGGACCACATGACTAATGAACAGGAACCAAAAAGTAGGAATACAGCCAGCGCATGATTCCCCTTCTCAGTCCACCTATTTTTTTTTTAATTATTTTTTGTTTTGGTTTTGTTTTTAGAGAAAGCGCGAGAGAGGAGAATTACTGGCAGAGAGACACCAAAGCATGGATCTATTTATGGAATTGGTTTGACATTGTTCATCATAACTCTGTGTGGTGACAAGGGTCAGTAGCAAGACCTGATACATGTTAAAACATGAGTTTTACCTACTAAAACATATGGTGAGATACTATAATAAGGTACTATATACTTATTTACTTTTTTCTCTTTTTTGTTGCCCTTTTTATTGTAGTTGTGGTTATTATTATTGTTGTTATTGATGTCACCGTTGTTAGGACAGAGAAATGGAGAGAGGAGGGGAAGGCAAAGGAGGAGAGAATGATAGACACCTGCCATGTGTGCTTAACCCTCTGCACTACCACCTGATCCCCTATTTATTTATTTTTATTTGATAGGATGGAGAGAAAATGAGAGGAGAAAGGGGAGATAGAGAGGGAGAAAGAGAGGCACCTGCGGCACTGCTTCACTGCTTGTGAAGCTTCCCCTCTGCAGGCTAGGGCTGAGGGCTTAAATCTAGGTCCTTGTGCTAGGTAGTGTATGTGCTCAATCAGGTGTGCCACTGCCCAAACCCCAGATCCTATAATTTAAAAAACTCTTCCTCTCTTCTTTCCTTTCTTTTCTTTTCTTTTTCTTTCTTTCTTTTCCATTTTCTCTCATCCTCCCTCCCTCCCTCCCTCCCTCCCTCCCTCCCTTCCTACCTTCTTTCCTTCCTTCTTTCCTTCCTTTATTCCTTCCTTTCTGAGGGAGAGAACCAGAGCATCACCCTGGCATATGCGAGACCTGGGATCAAACTTGGAACCTCATGCTTGATAATCTAAAGTTTTATCCGCTGTGTCACCTCTTAGATCACAACTTTTAAGTAACTATAATTATTTTAAGTGGTATGACCATAAGAACCATAACATGATAAATAAATACATAAATAAATAAATAAATCTGTGATATCTGTCAATAACAACTTCCCAAGTGCTACCAAAATATGGTCTATTCACGTTCCAAATGAAGGGATAGTAAATTCTGTTATCAATCAGTGAAATAAAAAATGTGTATTTTTCTTCAGATTAGGCATTCTTTAAAAAATTTTTGTTGGGACTCTGGTCTAGAGCAGGAGTTTGAGGTCCTTCAAAAATACTATGAACATAAATTAACTATAACTTAGTGTAACTAAATGCGGCTCAGATATCTATGATTTTTCTGATCTTCAGTTATACTTAATTGTTAAGTAGGAGTAATCTAATGCCTTGTTGAAAAGTGCACTATGTCAATTTAGACAAGAACAGCTGTTAAATGATTTTCAGTGGAGAAACAATCACTGAACAGTTTGGGATCCAGTGCAAGTTAGTTATAAAATCTATATAAAGTTAGCACTAGTAATAATGAGAGGAATTTTTAAGCCAAATTATGCTATTATAAATAGGGAATGTTTTTCAATATACATATATGCAATTTAATGCAAAATAATGAATATTACCTTTATATAAGCTTGACTAAATTATACCTGGTTACTTTTCTAAATACTTTGATAATTACCACTGTGCAGTAAACTTTCTCCTGAGGTAGCTGTTATACCAACACTCTGAACATATTGTGACTTTTACAGTCAACATTAGTTAATCAAGTACCATCGACACAGTCATTATGATTTCAAGTATCATTGGCCTAAAGGCTCTAGGCCTCCTCGTTTATATACATACTGCAACATTGCTAAAATACTTTAGCCAAATCACATCTGTAAAGCAATTTTCTTTTTATCTATTCAGTGTACAGTTCTACCAGTGATCATACTAAATAACAAGCTACTAATTTCACTGAGCAGGCCTACATCTGACCTTCATTATGCTAATTAGAAAATCCTCAGATGTTGACTGGGTTACAGTTTGATAAAGAGCTTTTAGTAGCCACCTGTGGAATCAGCCTTTCTCATTCAATGTTAGGCACCATCCTTAGAGTATGGATTCTTGATTAGAGAAAATAAATAGTCCTAGAGATGAAGTTTAAGCTAAGTACTACATGCTTAAGATTACATGTTGTGTATCAAGGTAATTTAAAGTAAATCATCATAGACAATGTAATAATCTCTTTCTCAGTCTGAATACTGTGTAATATTTTAATAAGTTCCCTTACCAAGTATTTCTGACAGAATGTTTACATGTCACCAGATATGCCATGTCATCACTAGTTTGCTCAGCCGACTGTCACTGAGCTCCCTGCATTTTTCTTATGACCTTTTGTCATTCCCTCTTATCCAGCTACAGCACTGAAAATATTGGAATGCATTTCAGGATTGAATTGAGATCCTTCTTTCACAAACTCCTAAGTTTCTATCAGCTATCTAATGGTCCCGTTTAGTATGTATGCTGATATGTTAATATGTAAGCATTTACTAGATAATTTGTGTGAGGAAACTGAAAGATGTTAATCCCAGTTATTTTTGAAGCCCATATATTTATATATTTCTTTCTATACAAAGTAGCAACAAGATACGTTCATTCTAAAGATACCAGAAAACATGTGCTACTAGTGCTTCCCACTTACTACCGCATGATTGTAGTTAATTTTATTTCTAGGACAACTGATCTCTCAATAACATTTGCAGTGATTTATTAAGATCCACTCTTTGTTAAAATCAGGGCCTTTAAGTAATTGATGTGCTAATAGACCTGCAATTATTTGAGTCTGTCCTTCCTCACAAAGAGCAAGTAAAGGAATGGGTAGAATCCAAATAAAGTACCTATTTTGCAACAGGAGCTATGATGATTGCCAGGAGACTGCCTGCTTATCAGTTGTGAGAGATTTCCATCCTTCATTAACATGTAGTTTAGGTACACATCAGAGAAACTGGCCCCCTTGTGAATACTCTTGGAATCTCCCATTATCTAATTTCTCCATACATGTGGCTTGACCTACTTTTTATCTACATTTGCAGAAAGATCTGGCTTTTCACATATGGGCTTTCTAAACAATCAGCTAGCTCTGAACCTGCACTCCTGAAACTTTATGCAGTGTCAACTGCTGTAAATTTGGACACATGTATATACCATTGAAAGATCAGTTTAAATGTTCCAGACTAAATATTTTAGAAGTAGACAAAATAAATATTCCAAATGCTAACCAGTGAGTTTTCTGTTCTGCATCTGTGCTTATGTGGGCTTCCTGTGGGACTCTGAATCAGAGCTAGAAGACATACTGTCTTCAGGCATATCAGAAAAGCAGCCCTGTCCTGCTGTTGGGTGACTCCTGGTTTTTTTTTTTTGTATTAAGGTTGAGCTCTTAAGTCTAACTATACTTAGGGCTTGTAGGCGATGCTTTGAAAACTTCATTAGTAAAATAAGAGCCATTTTCTATTATTTTAGTCAGTTATGATCCAGGTGATCAGAATAATAGAATAGTTTCATGTGACGTTTTTGTCCTGACTTGTGTAAGGATGTTTAAGTGAACACAATTCTTTCTGACCTTTGCTGTCTTTGTCTCTACTGCCATAAAAATACTTGCCTCAGAATTTTTAACTGAAACCCAATAAAGATGACTCTTTACAATTATTATAAGAAAGATGGCTGGTTAATCTTTTAACTTCATTCTCACTGCATCTTAAAACAATTAATTTTTCTGGCCAATTGTTATGGACGGCAAACAAGAAAACATAACTCTTAAAATATTAGTAAAATATAGTTCTAAGGTACAATAACCTATACTGTGAGCTTATGACTAAGGAATTAAAAAGTACCATATGTCCTATTTTGCATATACTACCCCTCCCACCCACCCATTATTATTATTCTCCTTTTTTATAGGTGAACATACTGAGGAAGAGAAAAGTTAATTTAAATAAGGATTTGCATGTAGTAAATAGCAGATGCCAGGTCACAACCTGAGGAATAATAAATTGTTTGATGAGAAAATATGTCAATATAACATGTGCTGTTTCTGAATGAAACTGAGAAATGAAAACCTGATATCAAACATTTTAATTAAGTATACCTCTTTTTAAATATTTATTTATTCCGTTTTATTGTCCTTGCTGTTTTGTTGTTGTTGTTGTTGGATAGGACAGAGAGAAATGGAGAGAGAAGGGGAAGACAGAGAGGGGGAAAGATAGACACCTGCAGACCTGCTTCACGACTTCCCTGCACGTAGGGAGCCGGGGACTGGAACCTGGATTCTTATGCCGGTGCTTGGGCCTTGCACCACATGCACTTAACCTGCTGAACTACCGCCAGACTCCCCCTAAGTTTACCTCTTATTGTGGCTGTTTAAGTATAATTTTGGCCCAATAATTTCATGGTGAGTGACTGTGAATGCGTTTTTCTCATCTACATGTCTCTAACACTGTTGTTGAAGATGCTAATCTTTTATAAAGCTAAACTGTCTTTAGAGTTGATGATGTTTCTACTTCCCACTCCTATGGAAAAATGGAGAGAGATTACGTAAAAAAAAAATACAATAAAATATATGAAGACTATGTAAATTGCTAATAAGTATAATTACAATAATAGACTTCAAACTACATCTAGTTTTAATTAATTATATGTGTCTAATTCAGAAGTCCTACTGGTAGATGATACTTTATTGTTTAAAAACTGAAAATAGAAGGTATATTGTTTATGAAAATACTTCTCTAAGGCTAATATTATGAGATATGCAAATACATGCATGTGTGCATAAATTATGCATTTATATGTATAAGTTTTAATTTATTAGGACTACTCAATTTTATCTCCTACTTAATAATTTAGCACCTTTTAACCTTTAATATTTCCATCCAAATATATTGTCCCATCAATGATTAAACATAAAAAGCATCCTGAGATCACAGAGTGTATTGTCTAAATGAAATTTACTTCCCATTTTATGAGCTTGATGTCATTGAGGCATCATATTCAAATTTAACTTTTTTTTCTTTAATATAAAAATAGAGAAGAAAAACTTTTAACACTCTAAATCTAAATAAAAAATAATTTAGAACCTCTAACTTTTGTTAGGATATATCATATTTCAGCTTGACAGTAGACAGGAAACTTACCCTTTAATTTTAGATTGAAGTCAGAATGAAAAGCACTTTGGGAAACAAACAAACTGACTGTAGTTTTTGTTCTCATAATTCTCTTATGCCCATAAGAGAGTTCATGCAGACTATCTGAAATAGCATCTAAAACCCACCTGGCTCCTTTCTATTTCTCAAAGACATTGATGACTGACTCCTGAAAGCCTGTGATAGATCAGATTGGAAGACTGAAACCTGAGAACATCAAGCTCCAGAGGCTCACTGAGGTCGAAGTGCTCAGTCTGAGGTTTTGAACTAGCCTAAGGAGCCCAATTGTTGTGCCATTCAGTTCAGGGAAGCTTTCCCATCAATTGGGTTTCCCATGGAGTCAAACCATTGCCATTTTATCTTAACAACAACCACCATCACAACAAAAACATTAGAATTAATGATTGGCAATAGATGTTAATATAAGGCTCTGACTTGCATTTGTGTCCGGGTTTGAACCTGCGACCCCAGAAAGTCAGACTTGAAAGTTTTTGCATAATCATGTTGTTTCCATGGCCCAGAGACAGATTCCTGTTAACTTCAGCTTTTTGGTCTGAAAATTGATAATGACTGTGGCCAAGGACTTACTTGCTGGCCAGTGGGAAGACTTAAAACCTATCCAAAGATAGATATGGAAATAAATGAGTGAAAGATACAAAACTTATGGCTATGAGTGAAGAGAATGAGGACCTCCTAACTCTTCTTCAAATTATCCCTAGGGATCAGGCGGTAGTGCAGTGAGTTAAGCTCACATGGCATGAAGCTCAAGGACTGGCGTAAAGTTCCCGAGCCCCAACTCCCCACCTGCAGGGGAATCACTTCACAAGCAGTGAATCAGGTCTGCAGCTGTCTATCTTTCCTCTCCATCTTCTCCTCCACTCTCCAATTTTCTCTGTCCTATCCAACAATGGCATCAATAACAGCAACAATAATAACTACAACAACAATAAAATAAAGGGCAACAAAAAGGGGAAATTTTTTTTTTTAAATATCCCCATTAGAAAGATCTTTCTCAGGGATAATGTTGATCATGTTTCTCTCTTGCTTAGAAATGTTTCAATAACCAGAACTGCTCCTGCTATTTGTAGGACTTAAGGTAAAAATAAAAGTAATGTCCCATAAACAAATAGCTAAATATATAACAATTATAAATCAGTTTAACAGATTAATTGAATGCGTTCTGTAAAAATTATCCCTTTATAAGATAGGATAACATGTCAAGTTATAATTTTTATACACAGAAAAGAGTGAAAACAAGTATGTTATGTTATTACTGTCCATATCTTACTATTCTGGTTAGAGTCTGGTGATGTGAGAAAAAATCAGTGAGAACACACACACACACACACACACACACACACCCCACACACACAACATATTATTATATTCTGAAATACTAATTTTAGTAATATTGATAATTATTATACTTTCATCAGTACTTTTGTATTTTATGTTCTAGTAACTAGAATAACCTGCAAGCTTCATTACTTGGGTGAGACCTTTCCTTTCATAGTATTCTCTAATTCCATCCCAGGTGGATCACTTTCTAACAAAGTCCCAAAACCTTCATATACACCAGGTTCCAGGAAATAGAGCATATTTTTTGCACGTATCCATAAACTAGTGCAAAATATATACCTGAAAGCAGAAGTACACTAGAATTTGCAGTGAGTACCCCCCAACACTTCCTCTCCACTATTCCAACCTTTGGGTCTATGATTGCTCAACAATTTGTTTGGCTTTGTATGTTAACTCACTTTTCAGCCACCAGGTTCCAGATGCCATCAGGATGCTGGCCAGGCTTCCCTGGACTGAAGACCCCATCAATGTGTCCTGGAGCTCAGCTTCCCCAGAGACACACCCTACTAGGGAAAGAGAGAGGCAGACTGGGGGTATGGACCAACCAGTCAACGTCCATGTTCAGCGGGGAAACAATTACAGAAGCCAGACCTTCCACCTTCTGCAACCCACAGTGACCCTGGGTCCATGCTCCCAGAGGGATAGAGAATGGGAAAGCTATCAGGGGAGGGGATGGGATATGGAGATTGGGTGGTAGGAATTGTGTGGAGTTGTACCCCTCCTACCCTATGGTTTTGTTAATTTATCCTTTCTTAAATAAAAAATAAATTTAAAAATATTTATTTATTTATTTATTCCCTTTTATTGCCCTTATTTTATTGTTGTAGTTGTTGTTGTTGTTATCACTGTTGAATAGGACAGAAGAAATGCAGAGAGGAGGGGAAGACAGAGAGGGGAAGAGAAAGATGGACACCTACAGACCAACTTCAATGCCTGTAAAGCTAATCCCCTGCAGGTGGGGAGTCCTCCTTCCTCTTCCTTTCTCTTCCCTTCCCTTCTCTTCCCTTCCCTCCCCTCCCCTTCCTTCCCCATCCTACCCCTTCGCTCCCCATCCCATCCCTTCCCTTCCCTTCCCATCCCTTCCCTCCCCATCCCATCCCATCCCATCCCTTCCCTTCCCTTCCCTTCCCTCCCCATCCCATCCCATCCCATCCCTTCCCTTCCCTTCCCTTCCCTTCCCTTCCCTTCCCTTCCCTTCCCTTCCCTTCCCTTCCCTTCCCTTCCCTTCCCTTCCCTTCCCTTCCCTTCTCTCCCCTCCCCTTCCTTCCCCATCCCTTCCCTCCCCTCCCCTTCCTTCCCCATCCCTTCCCTCCCCTCCCCTTCTCTCCCCATCCCTTCCCTCCCCATCCTATCCCTTCCTTCCCCATCCCTTCCCTTCCTTCCCCTTCCCTTCTCTTCCCTTCCCTTCCCTTCCCTTCCCTTCCCTTCCCTTCCCTTCCCTTCCCTTCCCTTCCCTTCCCTCACTTCCCTTCCCTTCCCTTCCCTTCCCTTCCCTTCCCTTCCCTTCCCTTCCCTTCCCTTCCCTTCCCTTCTTCCTTAATTCTTGCTTTTTCTTATGTTGTGTCCTTTGAAAATGTTTAATCTCTTTATTTTCAGACTTCATCTCCTAAGCATTTTCTAATTAAGTGATTAGCTATTAAGACTCAAATCAAAAATTAGATATTACTATTTCTGGGAGGCTTTCAGGAATTCTCAGACACATCTAGGTTAGAATTTTTTCCAGGTACTTCTAAAGCCCCTTGGGCCTTCCGTTCACAGAATTGGTCAAACTGTATTGCAATTGTCTGCTTTCTAATAAGAAGACCTCTCCTAATTATGACATATGAAGGGCAAGAGCTGTGTCTTACTTTATTGTGTAAACCCTCCACCTGACAAGACATCCTTAATGGGTAATAAGCATATGATAAAAAAGTAATCAAGTGGGAGTCGGGTGGTAACTCAGCAGGTTAAGCTCAAGTGGCGCAAAGTACAAGGACCCGCATAAAGATCCCGGTTCAAGCCCTGGGCTCCCCACCAGCAGGAGTGTTGCTTCAAAGGCCATGAAGGAGGTCTGCAGGTATCTCTCTTTCTCTCCCCCTCTCTGTCTTACCCTCCTCTCTCCGTTTCTCTCTGTCCTATCTAACAATGATGACATCATCAACAATAACTGTCGTTTTCTCCTGGCTGGCTTCACGGGCAGGTAACAGATGACCCGGGACTCATGGCTGGGTTGTACACAGTATCTCTTTATTCATGCAGGATGCAGTGCAATCTATACCAAGCTAAGCTAAACTAAACACTACAAACAATCTTGTCCTTATAAATATACTAGCCCAGTAGGGTGGGAACAGGATGGGATGCAGAGATGGTGGAGAGAAAAGTGACTGGTGAAAATCAGGGTGTGACAAGGAGAGGGGGTGGAACAGGCAAGAATTATACCACTGAACCACCGATGCCCTGGAGGGAGGGTGGTGCTTGTTAATAGAGGTTATGTAAATAGAATACAGTGTTATGTAAATAGAATGCAGGGGGGATTAAACCAAATGAAACAGAAGGGGTTTTTAAAAGCAGAATTAGAAGCATACCAACAAATATCAGTAATTACAACAACAATAAAAAAGGGGAACAAAAAGGAAAATAAATAAATAAATATAAAAAATAATAAGGAATTAATTAAATGAAGGTACTTGACTGTCATATTGTCACCAGAATACTGGTGTCATTAATTCTCCATTATATTCATATGATAATTGTCAGAGAACAGAAGTCAATGCCCAATCAAAGCCACTCCCTGGAATGTCCATTCCAGAACAGACAGGAATCCTGAGACAAATACATTTGTTTTATTTTGTTTTGTTTCCAGAGCACTACTCAGCTCTAGTTGAAGGTGGTAAGGGGGATTGAACCTGGGACTTTGAAGTCTCAGGCACAAGAGTCTCTTTGCATAACCATTATGGTACCCCAAAACACACAACTTTTTGAGATATCTTGTCCGAGCGCTTCATGAGGTCATCAGTAAATGCAACTCCCTCAACATACACAAACTTCCCTTCAAATAGAAGTCTAGATAAATGGCATCAAGTGTTGGATATATTCAGCTTATTCCTTTTAAGCCTCAATTTCTTTCTCTTGTCATCATGTGTGAAGAGATAGCTGATGCTAGTGTTCCATGCAGAGTTTTCAGAAAGATCAACTGACATTCAGATTCATACAGGTAAAACTCATTTCATCTCTTTGAAAAATTTAATGAGAAAGGACAGCTTTGTGAAATGGTGGAGCAAGAACAATATTGCTTAAATAAATTGGAATTTGCACTTTGATTACCCTGCAGATTCTGCCATACTTTACTGGAAATGCTCCCAGGGTGCAGGTTTCCTCTGGAGTGACATCATCATATGAAGCCATCCTCACTATAATTATTTCCATCCATATTTGTAGATCACATAGCAAGAACACTCTGTAAGGAATATTTGATGCATACAGAACAATTTAAAACTGTGAGTCACCAGAAAGCTCCATTAAAAGGCAAATGATATATCTTTATGCATGCTTCTGACCCCAAAGGAGATATTTCATATTCACATTAGGAAAGAGTCTCTTTCAAACAATGAGGCCCTGATATGAGCAAATGCCCTATGCCATAAAATAATAAACAATGTGCTTTGCTGCGGTAGCTTTTCTTGAAATAACACTTTGAAAAATAGTCACATGGAAGGAGCAGGTATGTTTTAGTCTACATTATTCAGTTTAAATACATTTAGAATTTCAGCTCTGTCAATGTCAAAACCACATACTGGGATGTATAATTTTTATTCGACTTAATTCTGGCTTCCTCTCTGGGGTAAGTGTCATATTTTTGAAAGTGTTTTTAATCTTATTAAAAATGAAAACACCAATAGAAAGTTATGAATTTTCCTAGAGTGAAAAGTAATAATTTTCTTAAACTATAAATAGCTCATTTAGAAAGCATTCCTTTAAAAATTTAATTGAAATTAATACGCTAAAGTCATAGATTTGTTTCCTGACAATTTGAGATTTACTTGTACTGCCTTTACTTAAGCAGAAACTACAACCTCCTGTGGATGTGAGTTAAAGGGGAAAGGTAGTTCCTTGTCTCCTGGAATATAAAAGCTTCTACCATCTGCTCACTAAAGCTCTGATTTTGTTTTTAATATAGAAAAATATGCATTTCACTCTGTAGTTAGAGATATGGCTCATTAGCATACATCCATGGGATCATTGATTCAATAAAACAAGTAAGGAAAAGGACACTGAAGAGGTGGTTCAACTGAAAAGATGTCTTAAAAGAATAGAAATCTAATTTTCTTGTCTCTGAATACTATTTCTCACTTGTTCTTGTCAAGTCTGTTGCATTTCCTTTAATAGCATCTCAGATTCTAACAATATTTTATCTTTTTTTTTTTATGTCTTACACTTCAGCCATCTTCTGGGTCAGGATTATTATTTTTAAAAAATTTTATTTATAAAAAGGAGACACCGACAAGACCATAGGATAAGAGGGGTACAATTTCACACAGTTCTCACCATCAGAACTCTGTATCTCATCCCCTCCCCTGATAGCTTTCCTATTCTTTATCCCTCTGGGAGCATGGACCAAAGGACATTATGGGGTTCAGTAGGTGGAAGGCCTGGCTTCTGTAATTGCTTCCGTGCTGAATATGGATGTTGTTAGGTCAATGGTTTACAGTGAGGTTCTTGACACATGGGTATACTTTCTCAACTCACTGTGATAGGCCCTCTGAAAAATATTCTTACAAAGTAAAACTTGGATCAGATTTGGTGCATTGCACCAAAGCCAAGGACTCGAGAAAAAAAGCAGGGATGGGGCTACAGGGAGGGTATGTGTGTGTGCTTTGAAGTCCTAGTTCATGATGGTGCAGAAAGAACCAAGTTGAAGAACCCCACAGTTTTTAAAGTTATTTATCAGTTTCTTAAACATTCAAGATAATAATATTCAGTTTATAACTTGTCTATGGTGTATGAAATAATTATTGCTTCCCCTACTCCAGTGTGACTATCACTCTTACAGAGTAAAACTTACTACTCTCTCACTTAACTTTCTTCTTTCTTCTGTTGTCTGGCACCTCTATGTTGTTTCAGCAGGAGGTTAGGTGGAGACAAAAATGACGAAATGTATTTTTCAAAATGGTATTATGTTGTTCTGCCTTTCAATTTTTGTATTTTAAGTTTTTTAATATATATGTTTTATGTTAAAGAGAGGGGGGAGGGAACCAGAACACTGCTCACCTCTGGCATATGATGGTGCTGAGGATTAATTTTGGATTTTAGTGCCTTGGGTGTGAAAGATTTTTTGCATAACCATTATGGTATCTCCCCTACCTTCATGTTGTTAGGTATCATCTCTTGGCTGTTGACAAAGCCCTGTGACATAGCGGTATCTGTAGTTACTATTGCAGTGAACTTCTCAGAAAGTCCTGTAGAAGCGTTGTTTCAAACTGTGTGGATGTCAATGTAACCTTCTTCTAGTTCCTACTAGGTTTGGGCCATCCACAATACAATCCCCCCCCCCCCTTTTTCCTTTCCTTTTAGACTACTTCCTTATTTTATTTTTTAAATAGATTGTTTTCTTATTTTAAAGATACACTTTTATTTTTAAAATATAATTTATTTACTTATTTTTGGATGGGGACAGAAATTGAGAGGAGTGGGAGAGACAGAGAGACATCTGTAGCTGGCTTCACCACTCACGAAGCTTTCCCCTTACAGGTGAGGACCAGGGGTTTGAACCTGGGTACTTGTGGACTGTAATGTGTGTGTCTTTAACTAGGTGTGCCTGCCCCCCCCCACTCTCAACATCATAATGTTAGGGTCTCTTTACCAGGCAACCTAACCATCTGCTTTCATAATTCTTCATGATACTCCTAAACTTCCAGAAACACATACTAGAATGCCTCACGTATAAGATTTAGTAATTTCTAATTTGGTTTCTTGGAATGTTTTTTTAACATATTCGTGGCTTCCTAAATTTACTCTGAAAAAGAATTTGTTGGATAAAAACTCAAATGTGAAATGGAGTCAGTATTGCATACCTATCTAGGCAATAGACATCCATCCCTGTTCATGGGTTGGTATCACATAGATATTAAATCACCAAATCAGTATAAAACCAGAAAAAAGCAATCACATATTTCTCTCTGATTTATGCTGGAGTTCAGAGTCTTCTAGTATAACTTCATTTGTCTGTATTGAGAGTCTCTTAGGGCTGAGCTTGCAGAGTTTCTAGTAGGGTTTCATTTTAACATGGTATAAAGGACATGTCAAGTTGATGCTTTACAATAATGTCAAACTGATCAACTACATATATTTTTAATACTCTCACATTTCCCATTTCCTTGACTAACATTTGTAATGATAAGTGGTAACAAGTGCTTCTAGTACTCAAACTTAGGAACTCAGTTCTGACCTCACTTGTAGGAAAATGAAATATCTCCTTTAAAATGCTTTATGTTATCTATTATATCTAAAGGTGACTCGGTCAACTTTGTAAAGCAAGCAAATTCACAGTGGATGATTTTCTTCTCACTTGCATTAAGCTCCTAAGAATTACATCACTGTTTAGAGTTTATAATCAGAAACCAGAAAACTGACTCTCATGAAAAACTGTATTTATAGGATTTGGGTAATGAATTATCCCAGTCACTAAGTAAAGCTTTAATTGCACAAAAAGAAACAGTTATATTAAACAAGAATGTTAAACACTTTTAGTACAGAGGGAATGTTAGGCAATTTAGCTTAAGGCATATGTTTTATACTATCATAACAATAAAAGCCCTTACAGTCAGTATTCTTTGATTAAGAAGGGTTTTAAAGTAAGTCACTTACACCTATAGCCTTCACAGATATGCTTCTTTCATACATATTTAAAGAAACAATATACCTTTAATTATACATTATAAATAATATTGACCAAAATGTAGATATAAGTTTGACTGTGGCTTATTTCACTCAACATGATTTTTTCAAGGTCCATCCAAGATCGGCTGAAAACGGTGAAGTCACCATTTTTTACAGCTGAGTAGTATTCCATTGTGTATAAATCATGTTGAGTGAAATAAGTCAAAAACAGAAGGATGAATACGGGATGATATCACTCTCAGGCCGAAGTTGAAAAACAAGATTAGAAAAGAAAACACAAGTCGAACCTGAAATGGAATTGGAGTATTACACCAAAGTAAAAGACTCAGGGGTGGGTGGGTGGGTGGGGAGAATACAGGTCCATGAAAAATGATGAATGAAATAGTGGGGGTTGTATTGTTAAATGGGAATCTGGGGAATGTTATGCATGTAAAAAAAAAAAAAGAAGTAGAAACGCAAAGCAGAAATTGACTGAGTTTGGAGTATGGCACCAAAGTAAGAAAGCAGAAGTACACTAGAGTTTGCAGTGAGTACCTCCCTAATACTTCCTCTCCACTTTTCCAAGCTTTGGGTCCATGATTGCTCAACAATTTGTTTGGCTTTGTATGTTAACTCTCTTTTCAGTCACCAGGTTCCAGGTGTCATCAGGATGCCGGCCAGACTTCCCTGGATTGAAGACCCCACCAATATGTCCTGGAGCTCCGCTTCCCCAGAGACCCACCCTACTAGGGAAAGAGAGAGGCAGACTGGGAGTATGGACCGACCAGTCAACGCCCATGTTCAGCGGGGAAGCAATTACAGAAGCCAGACCTTCTACCTTCTGCAACCCACAATGACCCTGGGTCCATGCTCCCAGAGGGATAGAGAATGGGAAAGCTATCGTGGGAGGGGGTGGGATATGGAGATTGGGTGGTGGGAATTGTGTGGAGTTGTACCCCTCCTACCCTATGGTTTTGTTAATTAATCCTTTCTTAAATAAAAAAAATTAAAAAAAAAAAAGAAAGAAAGATAGATGGGGCCAGGCAGTAGCGCAGTGGGTTAAGCTCACATGGCGCCAAGCACAAGGACCAGCGTAAGGATCCCTGTTTGAGCCCCCGGCTCCCCACCTGCAGGGAGTCACTTCACAAGCGGTGAAGCAGGTCTGCAAAAAAAAAAAAAAAAAAAAAGTTTGACTGTGGTTAAGTGTTTTAGAATATTTTTAATGAATACATTTTCTTCATTTTTTTCCAAGGGCATTAGATCAGTACTTATAATCCATCTTTAAATATCATTAAAATGCAAACATATTCAAATATTGAAGTTTTTATATATATATTTTATTTATAAAAAGGAAGCATTGACAAAACCATAGGATCAGAGGAGTACAACTCCACATAATTCCCACCAACAGATCTCCATATCCTATCCCCTCCCCTGATAGCTTTCCTATTCTTTATCCCTCTGGGAGTATGGACCCAAGGTCATTGTGGGTTAAAGAAGGTGGAAGGTCTGGCTTCTCTAATTGTTTCCCCACTTAACGTGGATGTTGACTGGTTGGTCCATACCCCCAGTCTGCCTCTCTCTTTCCCTAATAAGGTGGGTCTCTGAGGAAGTGGAGCTCCAGGACACATTGGTGGGGTTGTCTGTCCAGGAAAGTCTGATCGGCATCATGCTAGCATCTGGAGCCTGGTGGCTGAAAAGAGAGTTAACGTACAAAGCCAAACAAATTGATGACCAATCATGGACCTAAAGGCTGGAATAGTGCAGATGAAGTGTTGGGGGCTCCTCCATTTTGTAGATAGCTAGTAGGCATATTTTAGTTATATTTCAAAGGGCCTGTAGCTATACTAGTTTTTTTTTTTTTTTCCTCTGAGCCTGAAATCTGATATGCAGGTGGAACCAAGTTATTGTCTGGGGAGATGATGTCAAGGCTGGAAAAGAAACGGAAACATGTATCAGGGAAGAAAGTAGTTCCCTAATATGGGGAAAGAGTGTTGACTATAAACCCCATTAGTTTGATTAGGTGTGGGGCTCATATTCAGTTTCATGCTTTGTGTTCATTTCATAAGAGAGAGGAAGGGTGGGTGGGGAGAATACAGGTCCATGAAAAATGATGAATGAAATAGTGGGGGTTGTATTGTTAAATGGGAATCTGGGGAATGTTATGCATGTAAAAAAAAAAAAAGAAGTAGAAACGCAAAGCAGAAATTGACCTAGTTTGGAGTATGGCACCAAAGTAAGAAAGCAGAAGTACACTAGAGTTTGCAGTGAGTACCTCCCTAATACTTCCTCTCCACTTTTCCAAGCTTTGGGTCCATGATTGCTCAACAATTTGTTTGGCTTTGTATGTTAACTCTCTTTTCAGTCACCAGGTTCCAGGTGTCATCAGGATGCCGGCCAGACTTCCCTGGATTGAAGACCCCACCAATATGTCCTGGAGCTCCGCTTCCCCAGAGACCCACCCTACTAGGGAAAGAGAGAGGCAGACTGGGAGTATGGACCGACCAGTCAACGCCCATGTTCAGTGGGGAAGCAATTACAGAAGCCAGACCTTCTACCTTCTGCAACCCACAATGACCCTGGGTCCATGCTCCCAGAGGGATAGAGAATGGGAAAGCTATCGTGGGAGGGGGTGGGATATGGAGATTGGGTGGTGGGAATTGTGTGGAGTTGTACCCCTCCTACCCTATGGTTTTGTTAATTAATCCTTTCTTAAATAAAAAAATTAAAAAAAAAAAAAAGAGAGAGGAAGGGATGGGGAGAGGGATGCACAGATGAACACAAGCCTTTTGACATACACAGTGCCAATGCCAGAGATTAAATTCCAGATCTCATAAATGCAACTTCTGAAAACTAGTCGATGAGTAACCTCCCTGCCCACTTGACTTTTTTTTTATTTGTGACAAATCTACTTTTGTTTGTTTTCTTAATCTTTGGCTTCAACTTTTTCTTATTACTATCAAGTAAATAAAACTTCATAATACTAAGAAAAGTCTTATTTATATGCATTGTTATTACAGTAATGAAACCAATTAGAAAATTTATTAGTTATTTTATGTTTATTTACATTCAAATTTGTTATTAGAGTTTGAGACAAAAATTAGTTTTATTTCACCCATATCAAAATTCCAGATAGGGAGTGGGGCAGTAGCGTAGCAGGTTAAGCTCACGTGGCGCCAAGAGCAAGGACCGGTGTAGGGATCCCAGTTTCAGCCCTGGCTCCCCACCTACAAAGGGGTTGCTTCACAAGTGGTGAAGCAGATCTACAGGTGTCTATCTTTCTCTCCCTCTCTCTTTCTTCCTCTCTCCATTTCTCTCTGTCTTAACAACATAATTAACAACAACAATAATAACCACAACAATAAAATAACATGGGCAACAAAAGGGAGAATACATTTTTTAAAATCCAGATAAACTGTTGATAACCTATAAAAAATATATCAGGAAAATGTAATAGGGGTCAGGCAGTGGTGCACCTGGTTAATTGCACACATTACAGTGCATAAGGACCTGGGCTCAAGCCCCTGGTCCCTACATGCAGGGTGAAAGTTTCATGAGTGGTGAAACAAGACTGAAGGTATCTCTCTGTCTATTCCTTTCTCTATCTACCCTTTCAATTTCTCTCTGTCTCTATCCAATAATAAATAAATAAAAGTATGTAAAATGAAAATAGAATAAAGTTTTAATAGCAGAGCTCATATGATAAATAGATGTCACACAAATGAAAATGTAAACTATTCATATATGTTTCAATAATTCTACTTTTTTTACCTTTATTATGAGATCTGGAAGTTATAGAATGAAGTAGTTAATTGAGATGATCATAAATTACCTTATCACACTACTCAGTGTGAAGAATCCATTAATTCGTTATGCTGCCAATATTTCCTAGTTACAAACTAAAATAATTTCTTTTCTCCTGAAATTCTATTTTCAGAAAACTAGTTTTACTTTAAATAATATTTATTTTATTTATTTCATGTGAAGTAGAGAGTGCTTCCTGAGAGAGAGAGAACCAGAGCAACGAGAGAGAGAGAGAACACCAGAGCAACACTCTGGTCATGTAAAACCAGGAATTGAATCAGTAGTCTCAGGTATGCAAGTTTTGTGCTCTACCAATTAAACTATTTTTTTCTCTAACTGCTATAAACCAGTTTTACAATCACAGTTCAGTTGCTAATGAGTTCTAATGCCTTCGTGAAGAACAATGAAGTGAACCATTAAGTGGAACCCTAAGGTGGAAACTATTTTATGTGTTCTGTCTCCTTATTTACTGAGCCACCATTAAGAAGAAACCACAGAACTATGACCCTCTGAGAAGTTTAGATTCAGTAATTCTCTATTTTAATTATCTTTTGTATTTATTGGATAGGGACAACCAGAAATGGAGAGGGTAATGGGAGATAGAGAGGGAGAGAGAAAGAGAGACCTCTGCAGCACTGCTTCACCAATCTCAAAGCTTCTCCCCCCACCCCCATGCCACTGGTGGGGACCCAGCTTGAAGCCCAAGTTCTTGGGCACTGAAGCATGTGCAGTCAACCAGGTGTACCAGCACCCAGCCTGGATTCAATAATTTTCTATTGATTAATTTCTTTGGTAAAATAAATTTTCCATGCTTGAAATACCATAAACAATAGCCTTTCATTTAATCTATTTATTTATTTATTCATAAGGCATTTTACTCTGTGTTTAGTATGCTTTACAACACATATTAAGTATTAGAAACTTAAATCAATTATAGTTATATAAGTATAGCCAAAATCTCAGAAATAGTAACCAATAGAGAGAAAGTCCAGAGATTCATCTAATGTTTGATGCATTATATCAGGCTTCAGGAGCACAGCAGGGACTCAGGGTCTTTGGTGACTGACTGAATATATAATGAGCAAGGCCTTAAGGTTAAAAAGAGAGCCACACAGCTTCAGTGAATTCAGCAAACTACACTTCACTAACACATTTAGTCTCAAAAAATGTATGAATTCTGAGCTACCTTGAAACACTACTGGGTTCTTTCTAATTACTAAAATGACAAGTCTGCCCTCTCAGTTGTAGCTTGGTGCCCCAAGCTATCACTATAGCAAAACCAACAAACGATTGGAATACTATGATTTAAACTCAAACCAAAGCACAGTTGGAGATTTTTCACAAGGCTGCTTGAAAGTTATGTCTAAGGTTTGTGAGATCATAAAAGACACAAAAGGACAACGCAAGGTCAAATCTACATCTCTTATACAAAGGATAATCGGGCTTCCTAATCCATTTGCCATAGTTCACAATGCAGAGGAAGATACAGGGTAATAGTGAAGTCCTGTGCACAAAGATCACAGTGGTGACCTCAAGTACCCTGCTATGAGTAATGGCCATTGTTAGAAGGAGATGGTGGGAGCAGTAGTAATACACCACCGTCGGTACTGAGTCAGAGAAGGAAAGTGCGGAAAGAACAATTCTTCAGACATATGCTATGCTAATTATTGGGGAATATAATTTTTGGAGATATTAATAATTTGAGCAGCAAAAGCATCCCTTTATGTATAGCATGAGGCAACTTGTTGTTAACCATTTGCGACAGGAACTTTTGTGTGTGTGTGTTTTCAAAATTGATAAAGATGGTATCCACTTCGGTGTAAAGATTTGGGGGCCACTTATGATCTGATTACTGTTATATATACTCAGTTTTTGAGGGAATATATATATATATTTTTAATATTTTATTTTATTTATTTATTCCCTTTTGTTGCCCTTGTTGTTTTATTGTTGTAGTTATTATTGTTGTTGTTGTCATTGTTGGATAGGACAGAGAGAAATGGAGAGAGGAGGGGAAGACAGAGAGGAGGAGAGAAAGATAGACACCTGCAGACCTGCTTCACCACCTGTGAAGTGACTCCCCTGCAGGTGGGGAGCTGGGGTTCGAACCGGGATCCTTATGCCGGTCCTTGTGCTTTGCGCCACCTGCGCTTAACCCGCTGCGCTACAGCCCGACTCCCGAGGGAATATTTTTAGCAATATCATGGGGTTAGCACAATCAAAGGCCAAAGAAGTATACTCTTGTATCATATAATATTTATTTCAGCGTACTGATAGAGTTGATACTTTCCTGAAAGGGGGAAATAAGAGAAAGTTGAATGTATTTTTAATTCTTACTGTTGTTCCATCCTGAGCACTTGGATATAAATTTTCATTTTCATCATTGCATTTTTTGTAAAGTATTTTTTTGATTATCTTTATTTTACTTACTGGATAGAGACAGCCAGAAATCAAGAGGGAAGAGGATGATAGGGAGAGACAGAGAGACACCTGGAACACTGCTTCCCACTTGCAAAGCATTCCCCCTGCAGGTGGGGACTAGGGGCTCGAACCTGGGTCCTTGCACATTGTAACATGTGCACTCAACCAGATGTACCACCACCTGCCCCCCATCATTGTATTTTTATTGGTGATTTAATATTTATTTACACAATTATGAAATAACTGGTATAGTCTAATACTGTTCCTACCACTAAAGCTCTGTGTTCCCATTCCCTCTATTGGAAACTGCAATAGTTCACCCAAGGTCACAGATATGAGTTAACTATTATTTCTATAACTACTTACTATATATATATATATATATATATATATATATATATATATGAATATAATATATATATTTTCCCATTTTTTACTATGGTCCTGTCTTCTTTTCTAACATACCTACACCTATTGCTACTTCTGAATGTCCTTCCATTTTTCCTTTTCTTGCTCTGAGTCTTGATGGAATTGGAGTTCAGAGCCCTCTAGTCATCTTCCCCTAGTATCTTGGGTTGTATGGACCAATATTCTTCTTGGGGTGCAGAAAGTGGGAGTTCTGGCTTCTGTAGTTGCTTCTCCACTGAACATGGCCATTAGCAAGTTGATCCATACCCTCAGCCTGTTTATATCTTTTCCTAGTTGGCTCTGGAGAAGTGAGGTTCCTGGAAGCACGGGAGAGGCCTTCTGCCCAGGGAAGTCAGGATGGAATCATAGTAGCATCTGTAACTTGGTGGCTGAAAGGCAGTAAAGATATAAATCAGGACAACATGTTTAATAAACAGGAACTAAAAAGTAGTAATAGAGCATATGGTAATAGGGATCATAAGGTGGAAAGAAGCTAGGAAGTCTATTTTAGGTATGTTGTTAGAGGTCCATGACTTTAGTAATTTTTGCTTGAGCTTGATAGCTAACATGCAGGTAGAGTCTCTCTTTTTAAACCCAGACTCTGAACTAGTACAGAATGCCTACATTTAAGTACACCTATTTTAAAGTCCAAAGAATTTATATTCATACTGCTAAAAATAGTTATGGTGTCTACTTGTCTTCAAAATCACAAGAAATATGAGAAAGTAGATAGTTACCTCATTAGTTGATAGAGTTCATGTATTTCCTTTCTGGCACACCAAGGGTTTTCTTTCTTTCTCCCCAACTTTGGAAGATTCAGATCTAATGGCAATATTCTAACAATTGAACAGTTGTTACAACTGTCAATCAAGTGGAAAGAACAAACTACTAATTTTCTTGATAGTCTGAAAGAGGCTTTTAACACTCTAAATTCATTCCCATAATCTACACTGTCATCATACTTAGGATTGTTAATTTTCTTAAATTAACATTTCAAGTTATGCCATAAAGTCTCACATTGGAAGACTGAGTAGAACATAGGACTCTGGACACATTACATCTATAATATGTCAACTTAAAATTCTGATCCTGTTCTGAAACAATAATTTAAATTCTGGATCAGAAAAAAAGAAAAAAAGTGAAAAGGCTTTCAAAGCATAAAATAACAACACTAACAAGAAATTCCACCCAGCCATATGTTTTTGCAATCTAACTAAAAATTTGACCCTGTAGGCATACAGTAACAACATAACTTATGAATACTTCATCAGGCTGTACTGATCTCAAACATCTACAATAAGTCATATCTTACAAGTCCACGTGCTTCTAAGAGTATTTCTACAACTAAATTAAATGAATTAATAAAAATTAATCATTATTTGTGATGTGTTCTACTAGGTACTGTTGAAGGCATGGAAAAATGTCATAGCATCTCTGCTTAATTGTTTTCCATTGGAGAGAAAAGAACACAGGACATGTTAGCATATGAGAAAGCTGTCTCTTGGTGGCCTAGGGGTTGACTCAGTTGGTGTAGTACACACATTGCAAACCTGAATCCCAAGGGCTATACCACCTGAACTGCATATGGTTGGAAAGGTGTGATCACTCTGCTTTTCCTTAGAAAAATGAATTATTAAGAAGAAAGATGCCTTGTGGATGTGTATGACAATTTGGTAAATAAATTTGAAATTTGTAAGCCCCTGGCAAATATGTAAACAATTATTCTCATTTCACATATACTGAACTTGTGTGTTTCGGTATGAGATGTGACACTAATAATGAGTGTGTAAGCTTGTGGATGATTTATACTTTCATAAGTATGCTGATTTAAGACCATCTTCATAGGAATGTCATTCCGCTCACTTACATTCTGATGTGATGACTTGAGAAGAAGAGTAAACAAGATTCCCAGGTGCACACATAAATTTGATCATCAACCTCACAGCACAATTTAATATAGCATTTCCTCTGCCTGCTGTTATCTAGACCTACTTACTGTGCTTTGTTCTTTCCAGTGGCATTTATTACCTTCTAGCATACAATAACATCCCCTAATATCTTAAATTTATTTTTAATTACTTTATCTACCTGCAAAAATAGAAGCACTCAGAGGCCAAGTGTCTTGTTTATACTATTCATATGTCCCTGCAAGAATATTTGGCTCATTGTAAGCTTTTGGTAATGGGTGCTACTTTAATTGTGGCTTCTGCACACATGAAAGGATGTTTGCTATTATGAAGATCTCCAAGATCTTCTCCAGCATATTAAAAAAAGACTGAGAAGCCAAAGGGTTTATTCAGTAATAAAGCATATGCCTTGCTCACAGGAGGACCCTAGTTTGATCCCTAGCAGTATATGAAAACATGTTGCATCTGGTTGAGCCCACATGTTACCATGTGCAAAGATCCAGGTTCAAGCCTCCAATATCCACCTATAGGAGGGAAGATTCACAAACAATGAAGCAGTGCTGCAAGTATCTCTCCCTTTTTCCCTCTCTATATCTTCCTCCCATCTCAATTTCTCTCTGTCATTTCAAATAAAAGAAAAAGTAGTGGACTAGTGCAGGCACTAACCTCGAGCAATAAAAAAAAAAACAAAAAAACAAGAAAGACAAAAACAACAGAATATTATAAATAATAGAGTAGTGCTTTGGCCCCTCATCAGCTCTGTCTTATATACATATAATAAAAAAGACGGACCATTATTAGCAATGGTGATAGTACTATGAAGGCACAGAACTACAGAAAATCTTTACTCTATTTCATTTTAAATTCTTTAATTTAGCTGAAAGTTTTAAGTTGAATTCAAATAATCTGAGTTGAAATGAGCCAGACTTTCTTATGATACACAAAATTTAAATTGAACATAACTGAAAATGTATGTTTTCTGCTAGACTCTAACATGATGTACTCTAAAGATACCACTGTATTTATCCATTGTCTGTTTTCCCATAGAATAAGTTTCATGAGGCTAGGTTGCTTGTCTGTCTTATTTACTGTTCTGTCCACAGTGCTCTTAGCAGGCAAAGCAAAATGCAAATACATCCATTCGTTAGAAAATAAAAAATTAAAAAAAGAAGTTGAAGAAAGAAAGTAAAAGGAGAGAATCATCTCTTCCAGCATCCATTTCAAAACCAGAACATGTTAAAACAAAGTTGCTATAATGTGTATAACTTTTATATCTTAATTTTATTTTATTTGTATTAGAAATATTATTTATTAGATAGAGACAAAGAGAAATTGAAAGGGGAGAGTGAGAATAGAGAGGGAGAGAGACAGAAAGACACCGGCAGCTCTGCTTCACCATTTGTGTGAGGAGAACGTGATAACCACTACACTACACTACGGAAATTAGATGCTTCATCATTTGTGAAGCTTTCCCTCTGCAGGTGGGTACCGGGGCTTGAACCTGGGTCCTTGCACCCTATAATGTGCTCCAACATCCAGCCCCATAGATCTTAATTTTATAAAAAAGAAGAAAGAAAAAAGAGTGACTTTAAATACAATGGAAGTTACTCTTGTCTCTTCATATATTCCTTTTTGACTTGAAAGAATTTTTGAGATTCTATCATCAAAGCATTTAATGATTAAATCAGTGTTTACACCCCAATGTCTAAAGTTTTTGTTTTTTTTTTTTAAAAGAAAGGCCAAAATAAGAAAAAATAGGAATTGATGATAGTGAAGTATGGATTGAACTAAAGACACTGCTGAGGAAGGCATCTGGAGAAATAACACCAAGGGGAGAATTAATGAAGAACAAATTCTGAGCACCTGAAAAGTCACACATGCAAGCAAAAGCAGGCATTCTTGGCAAGCGAAGAGCAGTGAGAAAGGAACTGAGCTGAACGTAGTGTTTGTTTGTTTGTTTTGTTTATTTAATCTATTCTAAGTAGATCATCAATAAAGGAAATAATGACTGTGATGAACACATTCCCTGGGGGTGAAGAAAAATATCAAAATTAAGTGACACTTGGCAAATCCTAAGAGGACACGAAATCTCAGAGTGCGTCTGGAAAGAATGGTCAATCCTTTGTAGCACATTAATCTTTCTTACTAATCAAATTCATCAGCTCATTAAAATTAAGTGTGAACAGATAGGTACCTTGGCAAAGAGGAAAAGGAATCAAGAAATAACTAGAGCAATACAATTACTATTTCTACACATGAAAAAAAAAAAAGAATGAGGTACCCAAGGAAATGCATTTAAGCAGTACCCATTGGAAAACAGCAAGTGGATCCTAGGGAAATAACAGAAACCATAATAAAGCTGGTCACAGGGGAGATGAGTCATGCCAAAAACAAGTGGAATATTTTAAATTGGATATGTCTATAAAATAACAGCTAGCAGTAGGGGAATTTAAAGGAGCTATTTGGAGAGCAATATGAGGAAGTGGGAGGGTAAGATTTCAGTTTCTCTTTATATGGCAGACAAATATAAAATTATACACATCACAGAGAGCTGTCTGGCATCTAGCAGAGGTCTGCAGTGTTTTCCTAAATAAAAGTGATAAGTTGGGCTCAATTATCTCAAATGTCACAGTTACTTTCATGTATTATATTGAAACGATGTGCATTTATAAGGATATAATTTCTATTTTGTGCTGGGTGCTATACTTGACATTTTAACATATGCGAACTCATTTGCTTCTCACAACAAACAACTCTTGTCACATGAAAATCATTAGCACAACTTTTAGGTGAGAAAAACTGAGGTCCCACAGCTCTTCATAATGGAACCAGAAATTAATCTAAATGTGTAGCTACAAAGCCAGATAATAAACTAAGCTTATCTCTTCATTAAAGAAAACATTGCATTATTAAAGAGTATATATAACTTGAGAAGCTAGATATGTCTCAGATTCAGATGATAACTTTTTATTTTTATTTATATACCTTTGAATTCTGTCTTGCTAAGTCATAATTTTTATGAAACCAAGACCTTTATAATAACAAAATAGTCTTACTAAATGGTACATATACATTTAAAATATTGTGTGCCCTCTTTATTGTGCTCATTAGACATGACAAAATTCCCTGACTTTCCTAATGACTATTCATGGAGTATAGTGTGAGGCAGCAAAATCTAGTCATTCACTTCTGTATTGACAGTTGTTTATTGGGTAATTATTATAAACCATATACATGCTAAGTTTTGAAAATAATACTTCTTGTGCACATGAAACACACAACTTATTCACTGATACAAACCAGTAAAGTTTACTTTATGGGTTTGTGGCTTACAGAGCATATGTTGGTGGAGTAAATTCTATCAAGGGGAAACTATGGTCTTATTTGAACATATTTGGAAATATATACATATATATGATAAGGTAATTCAAAGAAAATTATATTAGGGAGGAAAGCTATAGAGATACTATTTTTCTGAGCATAAAGAAAAGCTCATCTCACAGTGTTACAAAAAAAAAAAAAAAAAGGTAAAAGGACAATCATGGAAAGGCCTGGAGTTTGGAGGCATTAGACCAAAGCAGGAATTGGAGAAATCTGTTTTTCACTGGCTTTTATGTCAAAGATTTTGCTATTCTATGACCCTTGATCAACATATCAACCAACCTTCCATTCATTGTTTGGAGCATTTTTGCTGTGATGTTTTTTGTTTATCCTTTAGTATTCTTAAGACCATTTCAGTGAAATTAATGTTTAAATGTAAAGTCACTGCAAACAGAAAGTTGCTTTCTGTTATAATTTTACTTTAGGGAACCCTAAAGTTGGGGAATCTCTATCTTAGAGATCTTGAATTCTAATATGGTAACTTTTCTACTGGCAGAGGAAAATGTAACTGTTTAGCCGTAAATCCGGTATTTGATTATTGAGGTCAGAGCCATACTTTCCCAAGCATTGTAAAATATCTGTACCAAGAGTTGGCTTGATACCACAAGAATATGAAGCATTGGAATATCCTAACTTCCCTTGGCATCTTTATATTGGTTGAAACAAATGATTAAAATGTGAGGCCAAATGATGAGCATGCTGGTTCTGTCTGAAGAAGACAACAACCAGAATGGTTCCTGTCACCTTGGATAGCCACTATTATAAAAGTGATAATATATGATTTAATTAAGACAAAGTGATTCAGATAGCAGGAAAGTCTGAATAATATTAATAAAGTGGTCTTGCAAGCAGGAGAAAGATTTATCTAGGTCTGTGAATACTCTTTAAACTACCAAATAAAAGAAGCTACTCATATGAATTGAAGGGTGGTCCAGGAGGTGGTGCAGTGGATAAAGCATCAAACTCTCAAGCATGAGGTCCTGAGTTCAATCCCGGGTAGCACATGTACCAGAGTGATGTCTGGTTCTTTCTCTCTTCCTTCCTTTCTCATTAATAAATAAATAAAATCTTTTAAAAAAAGAAATTAGGATGCTTTACTGCATATAAACTTTACAAGAAAAAGATGACTTGAAGGGTCACCACGTCATGTAGTTTATGGGACAGTTGGCCTGTCTTCCTATTTTCAGAGTCATCATATTTTCAGTATCACATATGGCTTTAAATTCATTCCATGGTTATAAGGCACCTCTGGGTAATGGACTTTCTGTTAGAAAATAACTATTTTGTGATTATTATTATAGTATATTTTGGGAAGAGGAGTAAAATGTCAATGAAATTTATTTTATTTTGCTTCTGATTAGTTGAACAGCAAAAAATAAGTAGGAAATTGGAATATGATCAGTGTGAACAGAGGTTACAGGTATACAGAATGGTGGGTCTTACCCAGATTTGAACCTGCCCCCCCCACACACACACTGCAATGAAGGAAGCTTTAGGGCCAGCAAAACATCTCACTTATATAGTTAGTATCTCACTTATATAGTTAGTATACAGAAACCTGTATACTAACTATCTCTGTAGATTACTGACAATATGGTGATTGTGAATTTGTGTGGAGCACTTAAAAAAGTTCTTTACAAAGCTCATGAAACACAATGCCCTTGACATCACATTAGCAAAAAAAAAGGAAAGTAGTAGGGAGGGAGTCAGGCAGTAGCGCAGCATGTTAAGTGCAGGTCTCAAAAAGCTCAAGGATCTGAGGAAGGATCCTGGTTTGAGGCCCCGACTCCCCACCTGCAGGGGAGTCCCTTCATAAGCGGTGAAACAGGTCTGCAGGTGTTTATATTTCTCTCCTTTCTGTCTTCCCCTCCTTTCTGTCTTCCCCTCCTCTCTGTCCTATCCAACAACAACAACAACAACAACAATAATAACTACAACAATAAAAAAATAAGGGCAACAAAAGGGAATATATATATATATATTTAAAAAAAGGAAAGTGGTACTCTTTGTTCAGTAAGATAACTAATTATTGATCTGTAATTTGATCAGTGAGGCACACATTATTCAGAAAGAAACAATAAAACAGCACTGGGATTATTAGAATGTTAGACAACAGAAGACATTTCAGAAAATAGCTTCCTTTTCACTCCACATAAGATCATCTCAGTCAACAAAGTAAAATACAAAGAAAGGTCTGTTATCTTTAAGAAGACTGAGGATACAGATATTTTTATGTTTCCCTTTCTTTAGTGGCTTATAATTGTGTTTACCAACTTGCTATATATCATTTTGGATGCACTATTCATCAGATGAAAAAATCATCACTACCATATTTTAGTTACCATGAAGGCAAATATGCAGAATACTTCCTAATAAACAATTTTTCCATCACTGACGTTAGAAATAAAAAAGGAAGGAAAAACTAATACAGTAAAAGGGACTCAAATGCTAGTAATATCATTTCATATTTTCTATGTTATTGAGTAATTTCAGTAGCTGTGCCTCAGTATAAACCTTATCAAAATCACAAGCTTGCCTGTGGCAAATATGCGATATGTAGTCCAACTTCCTATAGTCACACTTCTTCAAAAATATTGAATGTGCAATTGTCCTCATCATTTCACCAGCTCATTTAGTGACAAAACAATTGGCAGGTGCCCCAGATGGCATTTTTTTCACTCACCCACTCGCAATGTTTGTTAATGTATTCCTTGTCGTACACATTTCAAAATGTTCACTTCAAAATAATGGAGAGTAAATATACTCTTAAATATGAGGTTATGTTTTTTAAAGTGATTTATAAGACTATAAATTAATAGGAGTGTATATTAACACCATTTCCTCCACCAAATGTTTGTGTCCCTATCCCCACCTCCCTATAGTGAAGCTGAGAAAAGTTATGCTCTATATGATGCAATAAGATACAGAAAAAGGGAGTCGGTGGTAGTATAGTGGGTTAAGCACAGATGGCGCAAAGTGCAAGGGCCGGTTTAAGGATCCCGGTTGGAGCCCCCAGCTCCCCACCTGCAGGGGAATCACTTCACAAGCGGTGAAGCAGGTCTGCAGGTGTCTGTCTTTCTCTCCCCCTCTCTGTCTTCCCTTCTTCTCGCCATTTCTCTGTCCTATTCAACAACAACAACATCAATAACAACAACAATAATAACTACAACAATAAAACAACAAGGGCAACAAAAAGGCAATAAATAAATAAATATTTTTAAAAAGATACAGAAAAATATATATTTGGAATGTGAGGGCTGTGTTTTGAATCATGGCTAATTTATTAGTAATTTGGCACTAGTAAAAAAAATATTTAAAATCTCTGAGCCTCAGCTCCCTCGGTGTTAAAATAGAGAGTACTCATCTAATTGGGTAATTGTTTCAATAAAGATATTACATGCAGAACATAGCATATTGCCTACCTAGTTCACTTTAGGGACTAAATAATAGTTGTCGCATGATCACCTGCTACTAACACCAAAATAACAGTTTTGTTTATTTCTAATTTCATGGTTAATTCTGGTTTTGGATGTATACTTCGGGGAAAGAGCTCAGACTTGGGCCAGTGTAATTTTGAATTGATCTCTGAGTGTTTTGTGAAGTGCAAGAAAAGCCACTGTAGAACTTTCTGAACCAGAACCCCATCCAGGGGGGGAAATCTGAGTACTAAAATTTATCTTGCCAGATTATTTTTTTAAAAAATTTCATTACCTTTATTTACTTACTGAATAGAGACAGCCAGAAATCTAGAGGGGGGAGGGATAGAGAGGAAGAGAGGCAGAGAGATACCTGTAGCACTGCTTCACCACTCGCAAAGCTTTCCCCCTGCAGTTGGGGACCAGGGACTTGAACCTGGGTCCTTGCACATTGAAATGTGTGTGCTCAACCAGGTGTGCCACCACCAGCCTCCAACTTGCCAGATTATTATAAATATTGAATGAGCCTATTCATTTTAGCACATGGGAGACATGCATTGCACAGAAATTTCTAGTATTAAATTTACAATAGCTGCAGTTAAAAAAAAATCAAATAATCATTTACCTTAAATGCCTTAGGATAAAATAATATCATTTGATACTGAGATAGAAAATAGATAATGTTGTCTTTGCTTGCCAGTCCTTCTGGTTAGTGATGGTTTGGCATGTTACACAAAAATTTCAATATCCATTACAAGTCTATGTGTATGCAGTGCTGATGAATACAGAAACTGGAACCAGTGTGTGATTGTCATGAAGTATATTTAAATGTTCCCTGATATTTGCACAAAGGCTGAAAAGACACAAACTATTTGTCAGCTACCAGACATTGTAAAAATAGAAATTGTAAAGCTATTGCCCTGTTTTATATGAAAGATGTTGAAGGAAATAAAATAGTAAATATACCTAGAAAAGCAACACCATAACAATAAAAGAATGGACCAATTACTTTATTTATTTTTAGTTAACAGGAGTGTATATTAACACCATTCATACCGCCAAAGATCTGTGTACCTACCTCCAGCCCCCTATAGTGAAGCTGAAAATCTACCAATTACATTATTGTTATTCTTCAAATCTGTCATTTGGCAAAGCATGTGAAATATTAAAGACTCAGTTATTGTCCCAGTTTGTTATTTATTTTTTCAAGCATTTTAACTATTTTCATTTATTATACTCAGTGAAGGAGATTATAATAAGAGTAAAGGGTAAAGGCATTAAGATAAAATGATTTCTCAAAGTGATGCTAAACATCTTCCTGTAAAAATTAAATAAATGTTCCTAAGACAGAATGCATAGAAAACAAGAAGCACTTTGCATTTAAGGCTTTACTCTTCAGGAACCAAATGAACTGGCACGAGAAAATGTACTTTGTAATCAATGGGTTTTATTTCCTAGAACTAGAATAGTTCACTTCTAAACCTCTAAAGCTGCAGTCAACAATTTGTCATCAGAGCCAAAGGGAGAAGGGCAGGGGTTAAAAAAAAATAAAATGAAGAAAACCAGAGGGAGAGGGAAAGGGAGAGGGAGAGGGAGAGAGACAGAGAGAGAGAGAGAGAGACAGAGAGAGAGAGATGGGGGGAACAGAATCATATTCTGAATGGTTCTTTCACTCTGTCTTCTCAGTAGGTTACATAACAGGTTTGGTGACAACATGGAGGGGACCAGGTTAGGGTTTTGGGGTGGAAGGTGATAACGTAAAACATCACCAAAGCTCTATTGATACAGAAAGTCATAAAACTTCTAACAGAAAGAGCTCCAATCTCCTTAGTCCATGTCAGAAGTTGCGGGTATCAGTAGAAGAGTTTAGAACCAAATTGAAGTAGATTCAGGGTTAATTCTTTATTTTTTTATTTCTCATACTTTTATAAAGAGGTAAGGCTAGGTGTATTTTATTTTATCCCTGGTTGATGCCTATTACTGTAGAACTTGAGGCTATTAGGAGATGGGAAAAGACAGTTGAAGGTCTTCCCAGAATGTTTGGTGTGTCCAGTAAGACCCGAAGGGTGACAGATTCTCCTCACCATCCCCACCAAAGGAATTTTTGCACTATTGAGCCTTCTGATGTCACTCAAAAGCCCTTCAATTACTTGATGAACAATTACAACCCCCAGACCTCCCTAACACTAAAGGATTTTTTGATGAAAGGTCCTCCTCCACAAGCTGGCTCACTTACCCAGCATAGTAGTAGTTTGAAAACTGCCTCTTCCAGGACTCTGAAAGTTGGGCTTCCCTTAGTTATTTGTCCTCTTATCCTTCATTCCAACACAGATGTCCAGAATGCCTGGGAGAAGGGAAAGAGGAGTTAAAAGGTAGAAACAGTTGGTCCAGGCTCCCAAATGAGACAACAGTTCCAAGTATGAAAAGGCAAAGTGGCTTCATCTCATTCCAGAAAGCAGATGTCCTGACTCAGAACACAGAAGAGTGCAAATGCTTTCTGTGTCTTCCTATAAGAGGGAAAGATTGGATTCGTTATGCTTAATGCTTATAGCTTCTTTCAGCGCACTGTGAACTGAGTTCAGAAGTACTTTGTTCACATATCAAAGCATCATACTATCCAGGTGACCTAATTTGCCAATCCATATTTGTGATTTTAAACATAATTTCTCAGCCATTCCCTTAGTTTTCTTCTGGAAAGTTTATGTAAGCATGTCGGTCAAATAATATCAATCTATAGTCCATATCTCTTATTCATGTTCTCAGTCTATCTACTTCTAAAAAATCTCTAAGAAAAAAACATATTCCTCTCTATTACTTTTTTTAAGGTAGAGGGAGTGAGGGAGGCAGAGAAAAAGAGACAGTATAACAGAGCACAGCACCAGAGTTTCTTTCAACATGGTGGAGGCTAGGTTAGAATTTGGGTCATCATGGGCTCCAGATCAAATCGATAGGTGTTTACAGTCAATAATAGTTACATACTTTTCCCATATTTGAGAGCTAATCTCTTCCCTCTCCAGCGTTCTAGCCATTTTTCCAGTCATGACACCATCTCCCCATATAATAACTTGGGTCCACCTGCATATCAGATGTCAGGCTCAGGCAAAAACTAGTAAAGTCATGGTCCCTTTGGAATATACCTAAAATAGACCTACTAACTATTTATAAAACAGAGACCCCAAATCTTCATCCACAATATTCTTGCCTTTAGGTTCATGATTAATCAGCAATTTGTATGGCTTCCTATGTTAACTCTTTTTCAGCCACCAGGTTCCAGAGGCTACCATGATGCCATCCAGACTTCCCTGGGCAGAGGACCCCACCAATGTGTCCTGGAGCTCTGCTTCCTCAGAGTCCTGCCCCACTAAGGAAAGAAAAAGACAGATTGGGAGTATGGATTGACATGCCAACGTCCACGTTCAGCAGGGAAGCAACTACCGAAGTCAGACCTTCCACCCTCTGTACCTCATAATGACCCTGGGTCCATAACCCCACAGGGTTAAAGAATAAGAAATCTATCAGGGGAGGGGATGAGATATGGATTTCTGATGGGAATTGTAACCCTCCTATCCTATGGTCTTGTCATTTTTATAAGTAAATTAAATTTAAATAAAAGATGACTGGTGCTGAAAGAAAAAAAAAAAGAACTTGGGTCATGCTCATGACAAAGATGCACATTATCCAAGTGTACCATTTTACCAACCCAAATTTATCTTTCCCTTTTTCCTTCCTTCTTTTCATTCATCTATCCATCCGGCCAGAGCACTGCTAAACTGTGATTTATAGTGGTGCTGAGGATTGAACTTGGGACTTTTGATGCCTTGTGCATGAAAGTCTTTTTGCTTAACCATTATTATGCATAACCATTTTCACTCCATCCTTTAATTATTCTTTTATCTGATTTAAAGTCTATCCCAATTATTATAATTTCAACACCTTTAATTTTTTTTAAATCTACTATTTATCATTTTGTTTATACCTGTCTTGGTTTCATAACTTCTCACTCCTCTTAGAGAGTCATTCATTTCTCAGTCCCTTGAGAAATTTTAAATATACTTATTCTAAAATAGATATTGATATTTTCCTTGTTTTTATTTAATCTATCATGATTCATTTCCTGCTGCCAAGTGGTGGTTTGGCTCAAGACTGATTTAACTGCATGACTGTCTGCTTCTTTGTCCCTTCCTAAGAGGCAACATTATAAATCCTGTGTCACCCAGAATCAGTGAATCAGACTTTGTTCTCAGCTGCCTTTTCACTGGCAGGAAGTTCCACCCTGACTCAGAAATGATACCTGCTCTAGAGTCCTATTGCCTGTGAAAGACTTTACTTCCTTCTTCCCCCAGAGATCCCACACAGCTGATCATCTGCTTGCTTACAATTTCAGATCCTGACAAAGCTGCTGTGATATTTTGCATTTCGTTATATTTCTGGTCAGTCAATACAGTATTTTTGTTGTTTGCCAGCTGATGAATGAAAAAAAAAGATGGAAAAGCATAAATTTATAATTTCTTAATTAGGTTTCAGGAAGACAAAAAATATCGTGTAAGTTTGTTGAAGAGAAAGAATAGAAGTATGCAATGTTTGCAGAATACAAAACAGATTCTATTAAAAATGTGTGACCATTTAAAAAAAACAATAATGAAGGAAGAGTCTTTTGGATGTGACAAGGGTAGAGTTTTTCTTATGGAATCAGTAATATTTGAAAGTATCAGAGATATAAGTCTTCATTTCTTTAAAGATTCACTGTACTATGTACCTAGAAGGTATAATTTCTGTTCCTTCCACTTGTGTTTTTGAGCCTATGGAAAATTCTGAATTGGAGAGCTGTTGAGTTGTGTGTGATCAAATGGGAATACTGAGAGAAAACAATTTTATGGCAGTCCTAGGAGTTTTTATGTAAACTTGTATTAGGAACCATTCAGTTTTGGAGAAGCTGATGTGAGAGGTGAAAATGTAAGTGTGTATCTGTGTCCTGCTCAGCAATATTAAGTCTGCAACTACTGGGTTATTGCACTTAAAGGCAAAGTCTTCTAGAAAAATATTAGCAACATCTAATTGGATCAGTATTGACTCATTTCCCAACAGAAATCCAGTATCTAAAGCTAAGTGTATCTTATTTCCCACTGTGCCTGCATTTTTAGCTCTAAGCTACTTCATAAACTTTTCATATCATCAGAAAAGTCTAAAAATAATTGCACTGTATAAAGCTCTAATATACTTCTGATGCCTGTTATTCAGGGTTCTTCCTAAGGGTTCACCACACATGCCAGTAATTAGTAAGTGAACAGCATGATATTAGTAACTAGTAGAAGAGTTTCCTTAATGCAAATATTGATAGTAGTGCAGTTTACATAAAGCCTCTGTTTAAGTCTCTCAGATTCATATTACACTTCAGTCCATTTAACCATTTTACTGAAATAATGGACATAATTATTCTCACATTTTGTTAAATCTGATCGTTAGGTCAACATAGACTAATAAAGTCCCAAGTGAAGAAAATATGTAACTCCTTCTATGCATAAAAAAGTGAAACTGCATTCTTCAGCCCAAGGCTTTGAAAAGTCTATGAATATGTGACTGTATAATTTCAAAGTACATGATGGTAATCAGGAGACAGGAAGATTAACCTACAGGACATGTCTGTTTTAAGTAAGTTTGACTTCCATTTATTGTAACCCTGACATTGGGATAAACCTTTAAAATATATATTTCAAATGCAACTAAGTGGTAAAATGTAATACTTATCTTTAAAGCTTTATAATTGAATACACCTACTGCTGTTTTCTACCAATTTACACAGATAAGGAGGACTTAATTACCAATTAAAAAATAAAGCTGTTTATAAGAGCAACATCCTGTGGGTCAAGTTTATGAAGAGAGAGAGAGAGAGAGAGAGAGAGAGAGAGAGAGAGTGTGTGCGTAAATGAACTGAAACTACTTGATAACAGATTATAAAGGAATGTTATTTGGGAGTCGGGCGGTAGTACAGCGGGTTAAGTGCACATGGCGTGAAGCACAAGGACCAGAGTAAGGATTCCGGTTCAAGCCCCCGGTTCCCCACCTGCCGGGGAGTTGCTTCATAGGCAATGAAGCAAGTCTGCAGGTGTCTATCTTACTCTTCCCCTCACTGTCTTCAATTTTCTACACTAGTATTAGCCTCAACTTTTCTCATCACTGATTCTGACAGGAAATGGATGTAGCATTGTTTTGTTGGGACAATGTGGAGTGTCAGTGTTGTTCCTGACGGAAATGGCCAATGATGGGAGTCGCGCAGTAGGCAGCTGGTTAAGCGCGGGTGGGCAAGGACAGGTGTAAGGATTCCAGCTGAGCCTCTGGCTCCTCAACTGTAGGGGCATCGCTTCACAAGTGGTGAAGCCCGTCTGCAGGTGTATATCTTTCTCTCCCCCTCTCTGTCTTCCCCTCCTCTCTCCATTTCTCTCTGTCCTATTCAACAACGACAACATCAATAAAAACTACAACAATAAAACAACAAGGTCAACAAAAGGGAATAGATAAATAAATACAAAAAAAATTAAAATTAAAAAAAGAAATGACTAATAACAGTGGAGAGAGGGATCTGTTAAAAGTCTAGGTCCACCATGTCTGTGTGGGAATCCTGGATTCCCTGAATAGGGCCCCAGGTAATTAGGGTGGCCTGGTAGTAACCAAAAAGCCATCACTGAAGTATTCTGGTGTCTTACCCTTATCCAGCTTTTGTAGTCCTTACTTGGTCTGACAAAGTTAGTGACTGAGGGAAGTGAAATAGGAAATAGGTGAAGAGAGTATTTAGGGTCTAAGTAGAAACTATTGTTTAATTACTTTATGGTGTCTTTTCTAGGTCCTTCTACTTGCTTGCTGTATTTATTGAGTCACTGCACTCTGTCATTTCACAAACATCTCATAAAAACTGCAGCAAAGGTGGGCGCGAGGAATAACATCATTGCAAGACTGGACAGCTCCTCATGGGGCGCGAGCGCTTCCACACTACGATCATCATCTCTGGCATTATGCTATTCCACTGCAGAATACTGTGCCCCAGTATGGTTCCGTAGCCCCCATGTCCACTTGGTCGATTCCAAATTATATTCCTCCATGAGGATAATTTCTGGAACCATCCGTTCCACCCCGGTTCCAGGACTGCCAGTTCTTAGCAACATCGCCCCTGCCATATATTCGTTGGGATGCGGCATCATATAAGTTCATTTCCCACGTCTACGCTCGACCGGACCTGCCGATATACGCGGATATCTTCGCCCACCCTGTTCAACGCTTGACGTCTCGTCACCCAATCTGGTCCCCTACGCCTACACTGAACTTCTCTGTTCCAGACTCAACCCGGCTTTGACCTAGCACGTTATGATTGGGCCCTCCTCAGTCGCTATCGAACAGGCCATGGCCAGTGCGCCGCTATGTTCAATCGCTGGGGAGCCAGAGACGACCCGAACTGCCCCTGCGGCTACAGACAGACTATGACCCACATAGTCAACGACTGCCACCTCTCCAGATTCAAAGGAGGTCTCGAAACTTTACATCAGGCTCAACCTGATGCTGTTGACTGGCTTCGGAAGAAGGGCAAACGGTAGAAGAAGAAGAGTCACTGCAAACTCTGGTGCACTTTTGCTTTAAGGTATATATTTTCCCCTAACTTATGGATACATGTGCACAAGCAACTTTTTTTCCCCTCACTAGTTATCTCAATTCTATTGCAATCATTCCTTTATTTTTTAATAAAAAATTAAAATGTATTCTATTAATTCACTTATTAGGTACAGATAGAAATAAATTGAGAATGGTAATGACAAACACCCATGCTCATATTAGGCATATTAGAATAATATAAAGTAGTGATAAAAGGAGGAATGGACATTATATAATGATTAAGAAAAGATTTCATCCAGAGGCTCAGTGAAATAGCTCACTTGAAGAGTGTTCCACTTTGTCATGTTAATGACCCAAGTTTGAGCCCAGTCCCCTTGACTTTGAAGAAAGTTTTCATTCTGTAGTTGCATTCTCTCTCTCTCTCTTTCTCTCTCTCTCCTCATCTCTGTACCTATCAAAGAGGCCTAACAATTATTAAAGTTCTTGTGTTAAATGACAGAACATTAAATATATAAAGCAACTATGGATACAGCTGAAAAGAGACCTTGGCAGCAACACAATAAAAGTAGAGGATTTTAACACCTCACTCTCAATAAAAGATAAATTAACCAGACAGATAATGAATAAAGAAACAAGAAACTTATAAAAATGAGATGCATATGTTAGCCTTACGAGTATTTATAAATTTCTCCAATCTTCAGAAGCTGCATATATATTTTCCTCTAGAGTATGTGTAGCTTCTCAAGGACAGGCCTCAGGCTGGTACACAAAACAAATACCAGTTACTTCAGGATAATTTCAGGGATATTAAAATCATGTCAAGGGTCTTTTCAGTACACAATGCAATTAAACTGTAATTTAGCCACAGAAATAAAGTTGAAAAAGACAGAAAAATATGGAGACTTTACAACATGATACCTAGTAACAAGGGGTCAGGAGGTAGTTAAAAGATAAGATTAAAAAATTCCTGGAACCAAGTAAAATAAAATAAACTATCTTTACTTATTTATTTTTCCTTTATTGGGGAATTAATGTTTTACATTTGACAGTAAGTACACTGGTTTGTACATGCATAACATTTCTCAGTTTTCCACATAATAATACACCCCCCACTATGTCCTCTGTCATTCTTTCCAGTACCTGTACTCTCCCCCCCCCGACCCACCGAGAGTCATTTTCTTTGGTGCAATACACCAACTCCAGTCCAGGTTCTGCTTAGTATTTTCTCTTCTGGTCTTGTTTTTCAGCTTCTGCCTGTGAATGAGATCATAAATAAACTATCTTAATGGAATACAACAAATTCAGTATTAAGATGTAAGTTCAAAGTTAGAAGAAGGGGGGAAGTTATAAAAATTAAGGCAGAGATAAGTTAAATTGAAAGCAAAAATAAATTACAAGAGCTCACTGGAACTTTTATTTTTGTAATGAGAATTTCAAGACATAATCTCTTAGAAACCTTCAAATATATAGTGATTTTTTGGGGGGACATAATAATTTACATGCCAGTTGTCACAGAGGTGCAGTTTCTTATATTTCCATAATAGGTGTCTGCACACCACTCCTATCACCATGCCAGATCTTCTTCCACCATGCTGCAGTGTATTCACAATGCCCTTTCAAACTCCTCCCTCCACCCACAATGTTCTTGGTATTACTGCAACACACCATATTTGGTCTAAGTTTTACCCTGTGTCTTGTCTTTCCTTCCCAGTTTTTCACACTGTGCATATAAGTGAAGTCATCTGGTATTTATCCTTTTCCTTATGGCTGATCTCACTTAACATGATCTCTTTAAGTTCCATCCAAAATGAAGTAAAGAGGATTATTTTTCCCCTTTATTTGGGGATTAAGGTTTTACATTTGAAAGTGAATACAATAGTTTGTACACCCATAACATTTCTCAGTTTTCCACATAACAGTACAACCCCCACTAGGTCCTCTGTCATCCTTTTCCAGGACCTGTACTCTGAGGATTATTTTGTCATCTTAATAGGTGTGTGTGTGTGTGTGTGTGTGTGTGTGTGTGTGTGTGTGTGTGTCTCACAAGTTTCTTATTAATTCATCTTTTGGGGGAAGGTGGGTTGATTACATGCTTCTACTATTACAAACTATGCTGCTATGAATATAGTTGTATATAGATCTCTTTGGATAGGTTTTGTTTTGTGTTTAGATAGATTTTTAGGAGAGGATTACTACATTATAGGAGAATTTCAAAAGTGCTGAGGTATTTCTAAAATGTCTTTCACTAGGGCTAAACCAATTTACATTCCCACTAGCTATATAGAAGTGTTCCTTTTCCTCTTCAGTCTCATCAGAACTTGTTTCTCCTATTGTTTCTGATGTGTTATATTCTCTGCATGAGAAGTGGTATCCCATTGTCCTCTCATTTGTGTTTATTTAATAATGAGAGATATTGAGCATTTCTTCATATATTTGTTGGCCATCTGAATACACTCTGTGGTGAAGATTCTGTTTATACCTTTTCTCCCCTTTTTAATGTAATTGTTTTTGCTGCTGTTGTTACTAAACCTTTTAAGGTCTTCATATATTTTGGTCATTAGACCTTAATTTTCATGTATGGCATATAAAGTTTTTTTTTTCCCCCAATGCATTAGGGTGTCTTTCTGTCTTAGTGATGGAAAGTTTCGTTCACTATTCAGAAGTTTTTCAATTTGATATACCACTGGTTTACTTTTGGATTTGTACTCCTTGGTGTTAGACATGATTCTTCAAAGATATTTCCAAACAGTGTGGAGTGTTCTGTGACCCATGTGCAGTTAAATTTTATATATAGTGACATGTGGTGGTCCAGTTTCATTCTTGTGCACATTTCAATCCAATTTTTGTAAAGAGATTTTTAAAAACACTCTTCTTTCTCCAATTAATATTCTGGGTCACTTTGTCAAAAATTAGTTACCAATAAGAAAGAAAACAAAAGAGAGAAAGGAGGATATTTCTTGGCTCTCAACTGTATTTCATTGATGCACATGTCTGTTTTTGTTACTTGTGTTGAACAATTTAATTGTGCTGTTTCTTAAAGTATTTTTTAAATTTTTAATATTTATTTATTTATTGGATAGACACAGCCAGAAATTGAGAGGGAAGGGGTAGTAGAGAGGGAGAGAGACAGACAATTGCAGCATTGCTTCACCACTTGTGAAGCTTTCCCCCTGCAGGTGGGGACCAGGAACTCAAACCTGAGTCCTTGCGCACTGTAACATGTGCATTCAATCAGGTACGCCACCACCTGGCCCCTTAATGTATTTTTCACGCTTCTTGTGTTTTTCTTTCCTTTTCTTTTTCTTTTTTTTTTTTTTTTTTTTTACCTCCAGGGTTATTGCTTGGGTTCAGTGCCTGCACTGTGAATCTACTGCTCCTGGAGGCTTTTTTTTTTTTTTTACCTTTTGTTCCCCTTGTTGTTTATCATTGTTGTTATTGTTATTATTATTGTTGTTGTTGGATAGAACAGAGAGAAATCAATAGAGGGTGGGAAGACAGAGAAGGGAAAGACAGACACTTGCAGACCTGCTTCAATGCTTGTGAAGCAACCCCCCCCTGCAGGTGAGGAGCCGGGGGCTCTAACCCAGAGACTTATACTCGTCCTTGTACTTCGCACAATGTGCCCTTAACCATGTGCTCTTACTGCAAGGTTCCACTTCTTGTATTTTGTTGAAACTAAAACTGTATGTTTATACATTTTAAAAACTTTATTTTACCATTATGTCTTCAAATATTATTTTATTTTCACTCTTTATCCTTTGAGATCTCCCATATCATATATATTAAAGTTGAAATTATCCCTAAATTAATTGATTATCTACTTTAAAATATTATCTTTATGATAATATGCAAATACAAAAACAAACAAAATATAAATACCTGTGTTTAGTATTTCACTTAGTGTGAAAAAAACAAATGCTTTTTTCCATAATATCATTTTAAAAAAAAGTGAACTCATTGCTTCTATTCAACCAGTGCAATAAAGCAAATAAAAATCATGAAAGATATAAAGATAGGAAAAGTGTACATGGGATGGAGGGGGGGGCGTGGGTATTTATGAACTAAACCATAGCAACTGGATGGGGATGAAGAAAGAAATCAGGGTTTATTGGGTCCATGCTCCCAGAGAGATAGAGAATGGGAAAGCTATCAGGGGAGGGGGTGGGTTATGGAGATTGGGTGGTAGGAATTGTGTGGAGTTGTACCCCTCCTACCCCATGGTTTTGTTAATTAATCCTTTCTTAAATAAAAAAAAAAGAAAAAAAAAGAAATCAGGGTTTATGTACATATTCTGGAACCTCACTCTCAAGAGGCATACCTTGCTAGGGAAAGATGGAAGGAGGCTGGAGGTATGGATTGACCTGCAAATGTCCAAGTCTAGCAGAGAAGCAATTATAGAGGTCAGAACTTCTTTATTCTGTACCCCCAGAATAATTCTGGTCCATAATCCCAGAGAGGGGAAGATGACCAGAGGGCTCTTTACACCAATTTCACCAAAACCCAACAGGTTTGTCCCTAGGAATCTTTGTTTTTATACCATCACTGAAAAGGAAGTTTATCTGGAAAACACCCGAAGGAATTAGGCACTGTTTTGATTATCTGACAGAGAAGAGGAAAAAGTAAGGACACTGGTATTAATATATGTAGGTATGACTTAGGAAGTGAAGACAGGACTGTAGAAAAAACAAAACAAAACAGGGAGTCCTGTGGTAGAGCAGCGGGTTAAGCGCACTTGGCACAAAGCGCAAGGAATGGTTTAAGCATCCCGTTTGGAGCCCCTGGCTCCCCACCTGCAGGGGAGTCGCTTCACAGGTGGTGAAGCACGTCTGCAGGTGTAAAAAGAAAAACAATCAGTATATATGTATGTATGTATGTATGTATATATATATATACATATATATATATATATATATATATATATATATATATCAAACGACATCTGTGACATTAGCAGGACTATTGTGGTTTCTGCTGGAGGGGTATGGGGACACAGAACTCTGGTGGTGAGAATTATACCCCTATTATCTTATAATTTTGTAAATCACTGTTAAGTCACTAAAAGAAGAAGAAAAAAAAAAGTAGGGCTTTCAATCAACACTTGGGTCTTGGATGGAAATGCTCTTCCCTGTGCTAGTGGTTAAATTGAGACCCCAGGTTCTATTTGTAGAACTGAGCTAATGGTCATAGCTGCCCAGGGAACTTGGTAGATAATTCTACCAGATTCTGTTCACCAGTCATAATAACTGTTCATCATAACTGTTCTATGACCCTCCTAAACAAGGCAACAAATTCACAGCTTCACCTAATTGTTAAGGTTAGTACAGTCGTTCTTATTAATAAAAATTGAACAGATAATGATGACAATAACTTAGTTACATGCGAGCAGGTAACCAAGTTAACAATCCTATCTAGACACTTAAGATTAGAAATAGTTGAGGGTCCAAGTGGTGATGCACCTGGCTGAGAACACATGTTACAATGGGCAAGGACCCAGGTTCAAACACCCTGTTTCAATACGCATGTGGAAAGCTTTGCAAGTGGTGATGCAGTGTTGTCCATCTCCTCTCTCTCCTACACCTTTCCCTCTTGATTTCTTGCTGTCTCTATTAAATAAATAAATAAATAAATAAATAAATAAATAAATAAATAAATAAATTTAAAAAATTAGAAACAACTGAAAGCTGTACCTTACCACCATCCCTAACCTTCATTAAAGATTTTCCCAAATGGAGACACTGACAACAAGTGTCATCTCCTATGGATTTGAACATTAAACCCATTTCAAATGAAATGAGTAAGGATAGAAATGAAAATCAGGAGTCGGGCAGTAGTGCTGCAGTTAAGCACAGGTGGTGCAAAGCACAAGGACCGGCCTAAGATCCTGGTTCAAGCCCCCAGCTCCCCACCTACAGGGGAGTCGCTTCACAGGCAGTGAAGCAGGTCTGTAGGTGTCTATCTTTCTTTCCCCCTCTCTGTCTCCCCCTCCTCTCTCCATATCTCTCTGTCCTGTCCAACAACAAAGACATCAAAAATAACTACAACAAATAAAACAAGGGCAAAAACAAAGGGAAAAATGGATAAATATTATTAAAAATGAATATTAGACACACCAGGTCTGAAGGATCCCTAGTGGATTAACCCTAAAATATATATACCAAATTTCATAACAATTAAATTTTCACAAACCAAAAGCAAAAACTCTTGAAAGCAACTTCTCATGTACAAAGGAACCCTATATATCTCAGTGGAAACTTCACAGGTAAGGAGGAAATGAATAATATATTCAAAATATTGGAAAGGACACTATAAATCAAGAATACTATACCAAGAAGAATATTGTCTTCAGAAATATAGTGGGTGAAAAAACATTTTGGTACAAAGGAAGATGCTGAATGAATTTATCAATGCTAGATCTGACCAATAAATACAAAAGGCCATTCTTTAAGCAAAAAGAAAGGAGAGCTAATTAGCCTCATAAAACCATGGCTATATATAAAGCTTACTGTAGTATTAAGTATGTTATGAACAGATTCTCTAGTATTGGCATGAAATTCATTTATATCCAGTTAAAGAGTTTAAAAATAACTGCAGTAAATTGTTATTGGATATACAATATAAAAATGTGCAAGTTGCAACATTAGAAGTTAAATGCTCCTACATATTATTTTTAATTTCTTTATTGGGGAATTAATGTTTCACATTCAACAGTAAATACAGTAATTTGTACATGTATAACATTTAACATTTCTCAGTTTCCCATATAACAATACAACCCCCACTAGGTCCTCTTTTACTTTGGTGCAACATGCCAATTCCAGTTCAGGTTCTGCTTGTGTTTTCTCTTCTGATCTTGTTTATTAACTTCTGCCTGAGAGTGAGATCATCCCATATTCATCCTTCTGTTTCTGACTTATTTCACTTAACATGAATTTTTCAAGGTCCATCAAAGATCGGCTGAAAACGGTGACATCACCAATTTTAATAGCTGAGTAGTATTCCATTGTGTATATATATCACAACTTTCTCAGCCACTCATCTGTTGTTGGACACCTGGGTTGTTTCCAGGTTTTGGCTATTACAAATTGTGCTGCTAAGAGCATATGTGCACACAGATCTTTTTGGATAGGTGTGTTGGGTTCCTTAGGATATATCCCTAGGAGAGGAATTGCAGGATCATAGGGTAGGTCCATGTCTAGCTCTCTGAGAGTTCTCCAGACTGTTCACCACAGAGGTTGGACCAATTTACATTACCACCAGCAGTGTAGGAAGGTTCCTTTGACCCCACAACCTCTCCAGCATTTGCTGCTTTTGCCTTTTCTGATGTATGACTCACAGTAGTAAAGTGGTATCTCATTGTTGTCTTTATTTGCATTTCTGTGACAATCAAAGACTTAAATGCTCCTACATCTTTTGATGGATATTCAGAATCACAACATATTGTGAAATCAGAACTAGATTCTCCCCTTTTTAAGTTTTTATTCTCATATATTTTACCCCCAAAGCCTTGGCTGCTACAATATGTCTCTAATCCTATTAAACTAGTTCTTAGAAAAATAAATAATGTTATTGAGTCTACCCCAAAGTAAAATATTTCATATTTAATTTTATATTTTCAAATTGATGTTTTTTTCATAAATGATTTTCACCAAAATGAAAGTAATTTTCTTTCCTCAAAATATTTTCTCTTTTGATCATTTCTTTGTTATAATAATGGTCTATACTCTTACCCAACTTGTGTATAAGTCTTGAAAAAAAAGTTTTATCTTATTATAATTTAATAGATATATCTTAGTATATTTAAGAACATATATTTAATAGATATATATTAGTATATTTAAGAACAAGTTTTATAAATTGGGAAGATGAACCGTAAAAGAGGTAGAATAAAGTAAACCCACAATTGAAAATAGGAACTATTTTTAGAAGATGATTTTATTTTATGGAAGAAATAATAAAACCTTATTTTCCACTCCTTAGACTTCCTCATAATTTGTTATTCTTTTTTGTATTATCATTTTTTTTGTCTAATTCATTTAGAAGAGTTGGAGGATCTCTCAACATTTCATCTGTATTTTGTCAGCCGCATATATTTCTCCCATCACTATATGTAACAGAAAACTGCTGTATTGTATTTCTTAACAAAAAGTTTTTCCTGGAAAGTTTCATTAGGAAACATAGATTAAAATATTTTAGCAGCATTTCTTTAACTAGTTACATCATATTATTATGTATATTGCTCTTACTAATAGTGATGCTATGAAAAACCATAATGCATACTGGGAAATGCAGACTTCAAGCATTCATACTTCATTAATTAATTCATCACTTAAAAGCTAAGTATTGATTTTTTAATGGTTTTACAAATCTGTTTAAGCTTCTGTGATGTGATTAAAAGGGTGTGTGTTTAAATTACCTAACTATAATGGCATTGCTCTCAGAAATGCCAGTTGTGTTTGTAAGAGGAAAGGGTGGGGGAGTGGTCTGGGTGGTGGCACGCTGGGTTGAACACACATGTTACAGTGCTCAAGGACCTGAGTTTGAGGCCCTCGTCCCCCCACCTGCAGGGGGAAGGCTTTGCAAGTGGGGGAGCAGTGCGGCAGGTGTCTCTTCATCTCTCTCCCTGCTATCCCCCTTTCCTCTCAGTTTCTGGCTGTCTCTATCCAATATGTAAATAAAGAAAATGAAAAAAAAAAAAAAGAGAAGGGAGAAAGGTTGATTATAAGCACTAATTATTTATTTAATAGATATTAAAAGTCATTTAAATATAATGTTTTAATTTAAAAATTCTTATTTAGACCCATGAATGTAATGTTTCTTGATCTGTGATAGGAATAAAATTATGCACTGAAATACTGAAAATTGTAGTGGAAAATTTTTTTGTTAGAGTAGACAAGAAAAATTCACTTTATTTCTTATTATACAATATTATGAATATATGTCTCCATGCTCAGTTATAAAAGTTTTTTTGTTGGTCCCTAAGCCTATTAAAGCTATTTCTTCATGCATTTGTTGACAGCATTTCCTTTACTATGTACAATAATTGAAATAAAACTATGTAATATATTCTTTAATTATTTTTTATTTTATTTTATTTTATTTATTTTCTCTTTTGTTGCCCTTTTTATTGTTGTTGTAGTTATTATTGTTGTTGTCATTGTTAGATAGGACAGAGAGAAATGGAGAGAGGAGGGGAAGACAGAGAGGGGGAGAGAAAGATAGACACCTGCAGACCTGCTTCACCACCAGTGAAGGAACTCCCCTGCAGGTGGGGAGCCCGGGGCTTGAACCGGGACCCTTAAGGTCCTTGCACTTCTTGCCACATGCACTTAATTCACTGCGCTATCGCCCAACTCCCATATTGTTTAATTCTTAAACCGGATTACGTTACCAATGCACTAAAACCATAAATGGTATCATTTATAGTACGCATTGATTTTTCAAAAAATTTTTTTATATTTCCAATATTCTTTTTTTTAAGAAAGGATTAATTAACAAAACCATAGGGTAGGAGGGGTACGATTCCACACAATTCCCACCACCCAATCTCCATATCCCACCCCCTCCCCTGATAGCTTTCCCATTCTCTATCCCTCTGGGAGCATGGACCCAGGGTCACTGTGGGTTGCAGAAGGTAGAAGGTCTGGCTTCTGTAATTGCTTCCCCGCTGAACATGGGTGTTGACTGGTCCATACTTCCAGTCTGCCTCTCTCTTTCCCTAGTAGGATGGGTCTCTGGGGAAGCAGAGCTCCAGGACACATTGGTGGGGTCTTCAGTCCAGGGAAGCCTGCCAGGCATCCTGATGACATCTGGAACCTGGTGACTGAAAAGAGAGTTAACATACAAAGCCAAACAAATTGTTGAGCAATCATGGACCCAAAGCTTGGAATAGTGAAGAGAAAGTGTTGGGGGTACTCACTGCAAACTCTAGTGTACTTCTGCTTTCAGGCATATATTTTGCAGTAGTTTATGGATACGTGTGAACATATGCTCTCTCTCACAGAAACTGGTGTATATCTAAGTTTTGGGACTTTGTTAGAAAGTGAACCACCAGGGATGGAATTAGAGTATACTATGAAAGGAAAGGTCTCACCCGAGTAATGAAGCTGAAGGGTTGTCATTCCACACGTGAAGTCTCTGGACACAGTCTGAGCTGAAGCATGTTGAGGTGGCAATCGTTGCGTTTGTTAAGTTGTGATCGGCAAATGCAATATTATTTGATATGGATTGGGAGAGGCATACGGGAAAGTGGGCCCTATCCAATGGTTCCTGACCAAATTGTAAGTAGGGCGCCAAAGTAAAAACCCTGTGGTGAGGGGGTAGACATGCAGCTTCCTGGGCCAGTGGGGGGTGGGAGTGGGTGGGAGGGATGGGTCACAGTCTTTTGGTGGTGGGAATGGTGTTTATGTACACTCCTAGTAAAATGTAGTCATATAAATCACTAGTTAATTAATACGAGAGGGGGGAAATTAATTGTATGTCTCTCTCAAAAGATTTTTCAAAATTTTATTAGTGACTTAATAATAGTTTATAAGACCATAAGGTTATAGATTCTAGTTTCACACAGCACCTGTCACCTAAGTTCCATGTCTACACCCTTCCAGCAATAATCACCATAGTCCTCACAGAATCTTAGAAATAGTTTAGTTATCTTCTTTTTTCCAGTTCATTTCAATTCTCTTGATTAAACATATAGCATGCATGAATTTTTAAAAGCAATGTGTAAAAATTATATATTTTGCAATGGATAAAATCTGTATTAAAATTATTTTTACGGGTGTCGGGCTGTAGCTCAGTGGGTTAAGCGTAGGTGGCGCAAAGCACAAGGACTGGCATAAGGATCCCGGTTCAAGCCCTCCCTCCCCACCTGCAGGGGAGTCGCTTCACAGGCAGTGAAGCAGGTCTGCAGGTGTCTATCTTCCTCTCCTCCTCTCTGTCTTCCCCTCCTCTCTCCATTTTTCTCTGTCCTATCCAATAACGACAACAACAATAATAACTACAACAATAAACAAAACAGCAAGGGCAACAAAAGGAAATAAATAAAATAAAATAAATATTTAAAAAAATTATTTTTAAAACAGACTTGGAAAATATGAGTCATATGCATGCACAACATCAAATAAATCTGGTGATAATATTCAACATAAATTTTCATATGAAATATGCACTGACATATATTCTCTAGTATTCTCTTAAATGTATTTTATAGTAAAATCTACAAAGATTTTGGAGATGTTAAAAACTTACTACTTTTTCCTGTAGCACAGTGAAGTACAAGCTAAAAATAAATTTCCCCAAAAACATTTTCTAGCATACAGTGTTAACATACATGGTTGAGGCATGCAGAATATGCTTCTTTATAAAATTGAAGAGTACAAGAATGATATTCCTGTAAAACTATGAAAATGATTACATGAAATAGTTTCAAGTGAACAGCTTTCTTTGATAGCAAGCAAGAGTTATTCAAATAAAGAATAGTCTGGTGTTTGGGGGGGGCAAATTTTGACCTAATAGTTACCTTGTGACATAAAACTGGTCATTAGAAAATTATGTAACTGCTTATCATCTTTTATTTCATAGCCTGGAGGTAGAAGCTGAGTGTTCCTACTAGGGACAGTAGCTGCTATTACTAAGGTTTTAGAAGACATCCAACTGGTAATAGGAGAAGGAAGGCTATTTGAAGCAGCTCATACACAGAGATAAAAGGCTGCAGAATAATCCCGTTAGGTCTTTTGATGGCATTAATTAGCAGAAGAGTTAAGGTTGTGATATCTGTGACTTTCTTGTCAAAGTCAGTTTTTCTTTTAGATTCTCTGTATCAAATGGGGGAAGAACAACATCAGAATGTCACACTTTTATGAAAAACAATATGTTAGTAATTTAAATATGTGCATATTTCATAAGTTTCAGCTTACAGAAGGATTGCCATTTTTCAAGATTTGAGTCTTCCTAGCTGTTACCAAATAGTTATCATTCCCCATTTCCTTCAAAACATGTGCATAATGATGATTTTCAATTTTTTTATAGGTAGTGAAGAATTTACTTGTGGTTAAGTTCAAATTTAGATTTAGATCATCAAATTGAAATTAAGCAGTTATGCATTTAGATAATTCTATATACAGCTCACTCTTCATCTCTATAATTCACAATCGAGCCTAGAATTCTACTTACTCTATCAGAAGTGTCATCAAAGACCTCTACTATCTAAATTCCCATTTTTGAAAATGTATTCCATACAACTTCATGAAGAAATTAGAAATATTGAATAAATAAGAGGATAAATATAATTTTCAGTATTAGAATTAGAAAAGATTATTTAGGAAGGGCAGGAGTGGTACTCCTAGTTAAACACACACACTACATACAGTGCATAAGGACCCAGATTCAAGTCCCTGGTCCCCACTTGCAGGAGAACCTTCATCAGTCTTAACAGTGGAGTATCATTCTATTGTGTAAATTATAAAAAGTGATTTAAAAAATTAATATTGCCAGTGAACAATTTATTCCAAAGTAGGTACATGTTACATCTTGGCATTGAGGAAGTAAATTGAGAAGAGTTTTGGATTAGCAATGGAATTGAAATGGGATGCCACATTATGTATGGGTTTCTAAAGAGAACATCAGAGTCAGGCAGAAAACCTGTTCAAGCCAGGAGAAATTTTTTTTCCATAGAAAAAATAGAAATCTGAAAAATGGAGAAATATCTATATAAAAGAAATATAAGATCAAGTACTACATGGTTTGTTTAATAGAAAAAAAGTAAGGGAGGGAGGAAGGAAAAAAAAGGATCTTATTTTAAAATTAGTGGTCATCTTTGTCTTATTTCAAATTTGATAATAGCTGGTTTGACTATTGTTTCACTAGCTGTAATACAAAATATTATTATACAGTTAGTGATTGAAACTTTGTATTGCAGGCCACTGATAAATTGTCATGCATTTCTTCCATTTCTCTATTTCCCCCTAAGTTAGAGAACTAGTTTAAAATGAAAGACTTTTGAGACATATACTATATATTTGATGGGGCTGTCAGATAGAATTGTTCAAATTGAATCCAAGATTCATAGTTCTCAACCTACTGAAGATATCTCAGCATTACACAGATACTAAACATGAATTGCATCATATAAGCAGTGGTGAGAGTTTCAACTTGAGTGTTAATAATAACTTGCTTATTTATTTATTTATTTTTTATTTCAGAAAGGAGATATTAACAAAACCATAGGATAGAAGGGGTACAACTCCACACAATTCCCACCACCAGATCTCTGTGGACCATCTCCTCCTGTGATAGCTTTCCCATTCTCTGTCCCTCTGGTAGCATGGACCCATGGTCCTTGTGGGTTGCAGAAGGTGGAAGGTCTGGCTTCTGTAATTGCTTCCCTGCTGAATATGGGCATTGAGTGGTCAATCCATACTCCCTGTCTGCCTCTCTCTCTCTCTTTTTCTTCTTTTAGGTTTTTTTTTTTTTAAGACTTTATTTATTTGTTATTGGATACAGAGAGAAACTGAGAGAGAAGGGAGAGATAGAGAGGAAGAGAGACAGAGAGACACCTGCAGACCTGCTTCACCGCCTGTGAAGCGACTCCTGGGCAGGTGGGAAGCTGGGGGCTTAGACCGGGATCCTGACCGGTCCTTGCGCTTTGTGCCACGTGCGCTTTGCTCCACATGCACTTTGCTCCACATGCGCTTAACCCACTGTGCTACCGCCAGACTCCCCGTGTCTGCCTCTCTCTATCCCTAGTAGGATGGGTCTCTGGGGAAGCTGAGCTCCAGGACACACTGATGGGGTCTTCAGTCCAAGGAAGAGATTAATCACCAAAATATACAAAGAGGTCAGAAAACTTAGCACCAAAAAAGCAAATGACCCCATCCAAAAATGGGCAGAGGATATGAACAAAACATTCACTTCAGAGGAGATTCAAAAGACTAACAAACATATGAAAAACTGCTCTAGGTCGCTGTCAGAGAAATGCAAATAAAGACAACATTGAGATACCACCTCTCTCCTGTGAGAATGGCATACATCAAAAAGGACAGCAGCAACAAATGCTGGAGAGGCTGTACACTGCTGGTGGGAATGTAAATTGGTCCAGCCTCTGTGAACAGCAGTCTGGAGAACTCTCACAAGGCTAGACATGGACCTTCCATATAATCCAGTAATTTCTCTCCTGGGGTTCTACCCCAAGGACTCCATAACACCCAACCAAAAAGAGGTGTGTACTCCTATGTTCATAGCAGCACAATTCATAATAGCTAAAACCTGGAAGCAACCCGGATGCCCAACAACAATTTGTATAACTTGCTTTTCAACAATAATAGTAATAATAATAATAATAATAATAGTGCATTAGGTGCTAGAAAACATACATGTTCTGTTGAGGAAATTTGATGATGTTTCTAAATATGTTCAGCATCATATGATTGAATATGTATTCCCATAAATGTATAAAAATTGTTAATGTCTTGGTAATTAAGCAGTTTAAAAAATTGTTTTATTTTGATAGCCTTTAAGACCAAAATAGTTTGAGTCTAAGATAATTGGCCATATTATTAACAATCTTGAATATCTCTTAAGCATTATCAGTCAAATGAAATTATTTATCTAAATGGGTCTTTTCTTTTCTACTATGAATTCATTTCTTTATAGTCAGCATACTTTAGCATGAATATGTACATATGCTGAGAAAACATACTTTCACTTGCAAATTTTGATTGTATTTTCAATTTTTATTTTTCTTTCTTCATCACTGAATCAAGATTAGGAGACATATTATTGACTTCCAACTGTTTTCTCTAATTAATGTGGTAAGTAGATTGTCTTTGTGCAACATCTTTTGTTCAACTGACAGTATCTTCCCTTGTTGATCAGATAGTGAAACTATGTCAATTACAAACCAAATACTATTTCCAGTTTATATTGTTCTTAAAATAATCATTACTTAAGTGAAAAGCTAATTGTTTTATACAACTGCAATACAAAGATATCTGTTATCAAATAGATAACATTTGAGCCTCCATATTATATGTCACCAATACAATATTAAGTCTTCAGATTAAACAACAGTGTCCACTGATCATTCTGATCTCTCTTTGAAACAGCTTTCACGATGTATACAAGTTTTATAACTTCTTTTTTTTTATTTAAGAAAGGATAAATTAACAAAACCATAGGGTAGGAGGGGTACAACTCCACACAATTCCCACCATCCAATCTCCATATCCTACCCCCTCCCCTGATAGCTTTCCCATTCTCTATCCTTCTGGGAGCATAGACCCAGGGTCTTTGTGGGTTGCAGAAGGTGGAAGGTCTGGCTTCTGTAATTGCTTCCCCGCTGAACATGTGTTTGACTGATCTGTCCATACTCCCAGTCTGCCTCTCTCTTTTCCTAGTAAGGTGGGTCTCTGGGAAAGCAGAGCTCCAGGACACATTGGTAGGGTCTTCAGTCCAGGGAAGCCTGGCCGGTATCCTGATGACATCTGGAACCTGGTGACTGAAAGGAGAGTTAACATACAAAGCCAAACAAATTGTTGAGCAATCATGCACCCAAAGCTTGGAATAGTGGAGAGGAAGTGTTAGGGGGTTACTTACTGCAAACTCTAGTGTATTTCTGCTTTCAGGCATATATTTTGCAGTAATTTATGGATACGTGAGAACATATGCTCTCTCTCACAGAAACTGGTGTATATCTAGGTTTTGGGACTTTATTAGAAAGTGAACCACCTGGGATGGAATTAAAGTATACTATGAAAGGAAAGGTCTCACCGAGTAATAAAGCTGAAGGTTGTCATTCCACACGTGAAGTCTCTGGACACAGTCTGAGCTGAAGCATGTTGAGGTGGCAATCATTGTGTTGATTAGGTTGCGATCTGCAGATGCAATATTATTTGATATGGATTGGGAGAGGCATAGGGGAAAGTGGGCCCTATCCAAGGATTCTATAACACCCAACCAAAAAGAGGTGTGTACTCCTATGTTCATAGCAGCACAATTCATAATAGCTAAAACCTGGAAGCAACCCAGGTGCCCAACAACAGATGAGTGGCTGAGAAAGCTGTGGTATATATATATACAATGGAATACTATGCAGCTATCAAGAACAATGAACCCACCTTCTCTGACCCATCTTGGACAGAGCTAGAAGGAATTATGTTAAGTGAGCTAAGTCAGAAAGATAAAGATGAGTATGGGATGATCCCACTCATCAACAGAAGTTGAGCAAGAAGATCTGAAAGGGAAACTAAAAGCAGGACCTGACCAAATTGTAAGTAGGGCACCAAAGTAAAAACCCAGTGGTGAGGGGTAGACATGCAGCTTCCTGAGCCAGTGAGGGGTGGGAGTGGGCAGGAGGGATGGGTCACAGTCTTTTGGTGGTGGGAATGGTGTTTATGTACACTCCTAGCAAAATGTAGACATATAAATCACTAATTAATTAATATGAGAGGAGGAAAATCAATTGTATGTCTCAAAGTTTTTCAAAACACAGACTGAGTCTTTTTAATATACAGGCTGTGTATTTGATATACGGACTCTCTCAAAAGCCTAGACCAAGTAGATCAGAAGCAACCAATAGCACAGCTATATACAAGATACTGGGTACTGTACAGCAAACCCTAACAAAAGGACTTTTCAAAGTTAACTCAATTATCAAATAATGTGATGATAACATTAACTATGGATTGTCTTTTTGAACCCTAAGACAGCAGGAACCTCACATGTCCACTATAGAGCCTCTACTTCCCCCAGTCCTGGAAGTTTTATAACTTCTAAGCAATAGTGTGACTTATATTTCATTTTGAATGACACCTTTTCACACTGAAAGCATTATTTCACTGTTGTGTAAATGTTATTTGGAATATAAGAAAGATCACTATACTTTGAAAATGATGATTCCTTTGATGAGTTTAGAACACTCATTGACAAAGTCTCATAGTAAAAAAATCTGACCATTTAGAGAAATTGGATGGAATCTGCATTATTTTCAAATCTCTCATATATTCTTTTATATTTATATTTAATTGAGAATTATATTTTTATAACATTAGTAAATGTGATAGAAAAATCAAACAATTTTATTAACAAAAGAATATCACTGAAGTTTTTACAATTAGTTGATAAACTTTACCATAGCAGAATATCGGTCAGTTTAAACTGGACAGATAAGTCATTACAGCTTATGTAAAACCTTTAAAAGTGTAACATTCTCTGTAAAAATCATAATTAATTTTATATTTATAAAATGTATTCACATTTATTTATTTATTTACTTACTTATTTTACTAGAGCACTGTCCAGTTTCTGTCATGTAGTCTGCCAGACATAGTCCTTTGTGAAATATTTAATGTATTTTTCAGTGAGAACGCCACGGTGCCATACAGATTACCTACCATCAAATTATGTGCTAACTTTCCATCACTGTGTTTTCAACATTTGACTATTTCTAAATAGAATGGCATCCATATATTCTTAGTGTTTAGCACAAGGATGAGGATGGAAATTGAATATATTAAGTGTGGTCTGGTCATAGGCTGTGCTTAGATCAATAATTAGTGCATATTATGTGACTAGTAGACAACCTCAAGATAGTGAATAAATAATATGAACTATGATAATGACAGAATAATATTATGGTGTCTAAAATGAGAACTTCTAGCAACTTGCATTTCATGTGAGTGGTTGGTTTGAACTGAATGATCTTCCTGGTTTCTATCAATTTTTTTATTGTGTTGCTGACCTTAGAGTTTATTATTCATGTAGTATGATCTTTGTATTACCCAAAGGAGCACATACTGTGCATTTTAAAAGACTGAGTGAATAATTCTTCAAGAAATTTAAAAAATCTACAAACTATTGGTGAAATACTATCTATAGCATTGTTATTACATCTAATATTAAAATAATAAAGTAGTGTGATGTTTTTGACAAGTATTTAACACTTATACTGTTGAATGGATATATGTACTAGTTGTATAGTGAGATAAGTGAAAAAGAGTAGGATGGCTTTCACTAATGGACAGAAATTGAGAAAGAGGAAACACAATGCAAAACTTGAACTTGAATAGCACCAATGCAAAGGACTCTGGGGAGGGGGGGAAGGGCTTTCAGGTCCTAGGTCATGATGGTGGAGGAGGACCTTGGCTGGGGGGTGAGAGTGTTTTGCAGAAAATTGAGACTTTTACCTATATATCAACAATTTCATTTACTGTAAACTATTAATCCCCCAATAAAAATAAAAATAGGGAGCTGGGCAGTAGCACACAGGTTAAGCGCACCTGGTGCAAAGCACAAGAACCAGCAGAAGGATCTCAGTTGGAGCTCCCGACACTCCACCTGCAGGGGAATCGCTTCACAGGCAGTGAAGCAGGTCTGCAGGTGTCTCTTTCTCTACCCCTCTCTGTCTTCCCCATCCTCTCGCCACTTCTCTCTGTCCTATCCAACAACAAACGACATCAACAACAACAATAATAACCACAACAAGGCTACAGCAACAAGGGCAACAAAAGTGGGGGGAAAGGCCTCCAGGAGCAGTGGATTCGTGGTGCAGGCATCGAGCCCCAGCAATAACCCTGGAGGCAAAATAAATAAATATAATAAAACAAAATAAAAAATAATAAAAATAATATGTATTAGAAAGTAAAAGCTTATTTGCTACCAGCACCATCATATATGCCTAATACTCAGTTTTGGAGCAGGGACAGTGTTCATAATGGAAGATATACAACATTTAAAATATTCTTATTGTGCAGACATTATCAGGTTTCCTGACTTTTAGTGGGGGAAATTTTCTAGTTAATCTTTATTTTATTTTGATAACCATAGCTCTTGATTCTGACTCCAGAAGAAAGGGATTCTTTGTCCAGTGTCTTTCACAGTTATAGCTAAAATAGCATGAGTTTGGGGTACAGACACTGCTTTTATAAGGGTTAGAATTCAAGTACATTTTGACTTTGAGCAAAAAAGATTTTTGTTTCAACTTTTGTTGTTTCATGTTATACATTTTCTGGGTTTTTTTTTTTCCAAATTTAAAGACCCCCTCATCATTTATTTTAGTTCTCTGTACCAGTATTTATATAGAGAGTTCTTTTCCTAGCTATAATCCTCAACTCTTCTCTTCTTTATTATGTCCTTTAATAACACAACCACTCTTTCTGTACTTAGACATAGCCACCTTGAAATCATATACTTGTAAGGCTACAACCATAATTTGATAATCTAAAAAATATATAGCTATTCAAGAAGCTCTTCTGTCCCTAAGATATCTTCCTTTTATTTTTACTTCTAAGAGCGGTAAATGTTCTTTCTTTGTTTTTCTTTTTTGTTGTTGATTTTATTAGTGATTTAATACTTATTTTCAAAACTAAGATGAGTATAATTTCATACCATTTCCACCACCAGAATTCTGTGTCCCAAGACCCTCATTGGAAACTGCATTAGTTCTGCCAAGATCACAGATAATGGATTGACAATTATTTCTATAACTGTATATCTATGGTTATATAGATTTGTCTATTTTTTTCCCTATGGTCCTACTTTCTCTTCCTAAGTCATACCTATTACTTCCAAGAGTCCTTTTTTTTTTTTCTTTCCCTCTTCTCTCACCAAATCCTGATGTAATTGGAGTCTAGTAGAGCCTCCTGGAGGACATTGTCCCCAATATTTTCTAATAGTTATAAAAATGTTTGTTTGTTTATTTATTTATTTATTTATGAAAAAGGGAAGGATAGAAAGAACCAGAGCATCATCTTGACATATGCTCTAGCGTAGGTTGAACTTGGGCCTGTGTGTTTAATGTTTTATCTACTGTACCACCTCTCAAGTTCTTATTTTCTATTTCTTCAGACTCTTATAGTTCTAAAGTTTCTCCATTCCCATTCAACACTTCTCCTTCTTCCTTCTCCTCTTCCTTACTCTTCCTCCTCCTCTTGTTCTACAAAATGTCTATTTTTCTTGTGATATTTTTCTTTCAGTATCTTGCTAAATGTGTTGAATAGAAGCTCATAATCATTAAAATTCTGGCTCTTTCCATCTCTTTCTAGGTGCCTTGAGATGAGTAATCCAAACAATTCAGTGGATTCTGAATGTAACAATCTGCCCACCTTTGTGTCTGTGTGGTACCATGGCGAACTCTGAATGTAACCAAATAGGTCGCACTCTTTGATTCAGTTTGTTTTGTAACCAGTCAGACAGCCACTTTTTCCTTCCCTGTAACTAATCAGCTTGCTGCTCACCAAAGCAAAAAGAACAATCAGATGTGGTAGGTGCCTGCCTGATTCTGCTGGCCTGAAATAAATGTAACTCCCTGCCCTCCACATAGCTTGTCTCTACTCTAGGATACATCAAAGCTATAACACAGAGAAAGGAAGAGCAGTAAACACTCAGAATTGAAACAGGGATTTTTCTTGTTTTTGGAGGGGTTGTTCAGTAGCACAGTGGGTTAAGTGCACATGACACAAAGCACAAGGACTGGCATAAGGATCCCAGTTCGAGGGGTCACTTCACAAGCAGTGAAGTAGGTCTGCAGGTGTCTGACTTTCTCTTCCCCTCTCCATTTCTCTCTCTCCTATCCAACAACAGCAATAACAACAACGATAAACAACAAGGGTAACAAAAGGGAAAATATAGCCACCAGGAACAGTGGATTTGTAGTGCAGGCACCTAACCCCAGCTTAACCCTGGAGGCAAAAAAAATAAATAAAGCAGTCCCCCCCCCCAGTGCCTGTTAAAACTCAATTATAATTTAAAACAATTATAATTTAAAAATTACAATTATAATTTAAAACATTGATTCAATGTGTGCTATAAGTCTAGTGATTGTGAGCAAAGAGGGCATTTTTTCCTTTTACTTTTTGGCTAGCAAATAACCACATAGATAGCAGATAACAAATAGCCACATAGATATCGACAAGAGAAAAAAGCAAAGAAGGTTGTTTTAAAAAGACAGGTTCATATGGGAGAAACCCAGTAAGACTGAGTACTTAGGAAAATAGCTTCAGCTAGTCACTTCTTTAAATATCTTCAACTTGGGGAGTCGGGCTGTAGCTCAGCGGGTTAAGCGCAGGTGGCGCAAAGCACAAGGACTGACATAAGGATCCCTGTTCAAGCCCCAGCTCCCCACCTGCAGGGGAGTCACTTCACAGGCGGTGAAGCAGGTCTGCAGGTGTCTGTCTTTCTCTCCTCCTCTCTGTCTTCCCCTCCTCTCTCCATTTCTCTCTGTCCTATCCAACAACAATGACAACAACAATAATACAACAAAGGCAACAAAAGGGAATAAATAAAATAAAATAAATATCTTCAACTAGAGACAAAGGTTATTGGGGAAGGGGAGACCAGCAGTAAGAGGTCAGTAGGAAAGTCATAGTAACTAGGGTATGACTTTTTACAGATTTAGACTTTGTCTTTTCTATTCATAAGAGTTAAATAGATTAGTCCTCACAAGGACTGGTCAGGATCCGGGTTCAAGCCCTGGCTCCCCTCCTGCAGGGGAGTCGCTTCACTGATGGTGAAGCAGGTCTGCAGGTGTCTCTCTGTCTCTCTTCCTTTCTATCTTCCCCTTCTTTCTCAGTTTCTCTCTGTCTCTATCCAATAACAAATAAATAAAGTTTAAAGGAAAAAAGAAAAAATAGATTAGTCCTTCCTGGTACAAGTGAGATAGAGATCCTTAAAAAGGGATATTTGCCTTTACTTATGTAAATGTCTTTTAAATATGGGCAATTTCTACCCAGAATTCAGTGTCCCCTCAGTGAAGTGTCTCATGCTAAAAAGAACTGTTTTTGAAATGGCAGGTTTTGCTTCCCTACAAACTGATTTAAAAATTAGGTTTTATTATATATCAAAGAAAACAATGATCACTCATCTCAATTCAAATAGAAACCATAGCAGATATCTGTAGGTAGGAGGTAGCATAATCATAAAAGAGCTTTAGAAAAGATGTGTAACTAAACCTATGTATGTTAGATTAAAATTTTTATATGGGCAGTGTCTAAATGTATGTTATGTCCCTCCTGGGGATTTAGTGCTGTTTTGAAATAATTCTGGGATGATAAAATCAACAATACTTTATAAACAGAGATGATCCATGCAGCGATCAGATTTCTTATTTAATCTCTCATTAGCTAAGAAATGTCAGATAGTCTGCTGAGAAAAAAAATATGGTATTCCTACACTCTGTGTGTGTTTAGAAATATCTACTGATACTTTAAGTTGAGCATTGAAAATAATTCACTAAATGATAGCTGTAATGAAGTGTGAAATAAATTATTGTCTTTGTTGGTGATAAAGATTACTGTGCTGGGCAAAAGACACATTTATCATGCAGCTTTGACAGTACAATACTACTATAACAAGGAAACTAGAAAAGCAACCAAGAAACCTAACATATTAAATTAATTTGCTATTTAAATTTATGTGGTGATTATGACTCAGACACCTGCCACTGAGGTAAGAGCTTTTGAGGGCACTCAGATTCCCAGACAGTAACTAAGATATTCAATCTTGCAATGCAGTCTTTTCAGCCATTTCCTAGCATCTGACTAGGAAAATTCCAGAGGAGAGGTTTTCTTAGAGTTTCTGTACCAAATATGACTACTAGTTGAAATGAAGATTCCATGCATCTCAATGGATTCTGTCTATAACCAATTTACACATCTTGATGGATTATCCCCAAGCATCTTAGCAAACTCTGTGACCAATCTGCTCAGTCTCTTTGAATCAGTTTGTAGCCAATAAGCCTGTACCTTTTAGATCCTGTATGTAACCAATTAGCTTGTGCTGGCCGAGAATGTTGGTTGCAAAGTGGAAGAGCTGGTCAGGTCTGGTAGGAATCAACATGATCCCACTGGCATGAAATAAACGTAACTCCCTGCCTTTCACTTGGCCTTGGTCTCATTCTTGGCTACAATAGAGCTGTAACACTGGAGAGCTGAAACACTCAGCCATAACACAGTTGTTTTTTTTTCATAACATAACCATTTCATAGAACATCAATATATTCCTGCCAAGAATAAGAAATATGGAAGTTAGGGTGGGTCAGGGGTGGCACATCCAGTTGAATGCACACTTTACCATGTGCAGTGATCTGGGTTTTCAAGTCACTGTACCTTACTACAAGGGGGAATGTCCTGAGTAGTGAAGTAATACTGGAGGTTTCTCTCGTCCTTTCTCTTTCCCACCACTCTCAATTGCTCTCTATGTTTTATCAAATAAAAATAATGAAAAGCAATATAGAATTTAATTATTGTATGAAAAAGAAGTTACTTAATCTCAGAACCATTGAAACTTTGAGTACTAAAGTTTCCCCCCCCCTTTTGTTGTTTTTTTTCACTGTTGTTGTAGTTATTATTGTTGTTGTTATTGATGTTGTCATTGTTAGGACAGAGAGTAATGGAGAGTGGAGGGGAAGACAGAAGGGGGAGAGAAAGACAGACACCTGCAGACCTGTTTCACCACTTGTGAAGAGACTCCCAGCAGGTGGGGAGCCAGGGGCTCGAATCGGAATCCATAAGCTGGTCCTTGCACTTCGCACCATGTGCACTTAAACCACCGTGATACTGCCTGACTTCCGAAATTTTGAGTTCTATATTTCAGGGTGGTGAAATCTCTGGACACTGAAGTCTAGCATCTCTGGTCTCTTAAGAATTAGACACTAATAACATGCATTAGTTTGACAACTAAGAATATTTCCAGATACATATATATGCAATTATTCTTATTATTATGAAAACATCCTTATTAAGCTAAAGAATCCCTGACGTCCATATTTTTTTCTTACTTGACTACCTAATATTTCAAATAGTGCGCAGATTTACTTATATGTTTAAAACGTGTCTTCTATCAATTTGACTATATTTGTTTGACACAGTTATTATGGGTTTAGGTAAAACTGTGGCACCACTATAACTTTTAATACTAAAATATTTTTAGAAATAGCAAGTTGAATATAGTTTATTAGTTTTAATATGAATTGTTCTCCCTTTTTAACTTGTGCATTTTCTGCTTTCCATAATATTTTTCTATTATTTTAAATTTCTCACCACAAAATCTATTAACAAATTGAATGAAATGTGTGTGTGTTTGTGTGTGTGTGTACATGGATCTCATTGGATATGTGATTTTTGTGTTCTTCTGATAAATCCCTAAAAGAGGGGTTGCCAGATTGTGTGGAAGGCCTAAATCTATATCTAATGTTCTGAAAAATCTTCAGACTATTCCCACAGGGACTGAACCAAGTTACATACTCACTAGTACCATAAAGAACTTCCTTTTGACTCACAACCTCAATAGCATTGTGTATCATTTTTCATTGTATGATTCTCTTAGTTGTGAGGTAGTAACTCATTGTTGCCTTGATTTGAATGTCTCTGGTATGTAAATTTCTTAACCGTTATTTAAGTTCTCTTTGCATCACTTTTCTTTTTTTTAACTTTTTAATCTTTATTTTTTATTTATTGGATAGAGACAGCCAGAAATTGAGAGGGGAGGGGAGATGGAGATGGGGAGAGACAGAGAGACACTTGCAGCCTTGCTTCACCACTCCTGAAGCTTTCCCCCTGCCGGTGGGACCAGGAGCTTGAACCCAGGTCCTTGCACACTGTGTGTGTGCTTAACCAGGTGCACCACTGTTTGCCTCTTGTATTATTATTCTTTTTATGTTTAGTTTTTTAATTTTTTATTTATAAAAAAGGAAACATTGACTAAACCATAGAAATGAGGGGTACAACTTCATACAATTCCCACCACCAGAACTCTGTATCCCATCCCCTCCCATGATAGCTTTCCTATTCTTTAACCCTCTGGATGTATGAACCAAAGATCATTGTAGGATGCAGAAGGTGGAAATTCTGGCTTCTGTAATTGCTTCCCCACTAGACATGGGCATTGACAGGTTGATCCATACTCCCAGCCTGTCTCTTTCTTTCCCTAGTGGGGAAGGGCTCTGGGGAAGTGGAGCTCCAGGACACATTGGCATGGTTGCCTGTCCTGGGAAGTCTGGTCACATCCTGTTAGCATCTGGAACCTGGTGGCTGAAAAGAGAGTTAACATACAAAGCCAAACAAATTGTTTACCAATCATGGACATAAAGGCTGCAATAGTGCAGATGAAGAGATGAGGGAGTCCTCCATTTTGTAGATAGCTAATAAGCATATTTTAGTTATATTCCAAAGGGCCTGTGGCTACACTAGTTTTTTTATTTCCCCTTTTTCTTTTTTCCCCCTGAGCCTGAAATCTGATATGCCAGTGGATCCAAGTTATTGACTAGGGAGATGATGTCACTGTTGGAAAAAGGACCAAAAAGCTGGATCAGGGAAGAAAGTAGCTCCCTAATATGGGAAAAGTGTATAAATATTGTTAACTGTAAACCCCATCAATTTGATGTGATCTGGGGCCCATAATCAGCTTAGGAGCCTATGTGACCTCTGCTTGCCTGTAGATCTGAGCTCACATTCTGTGGTCATCAGTAGAAACATTCCAGGATGCCCACTATTAACCCATCTTCCTCAGATGTAGCATAGAGTATGTTGTCCATCTTCCCTTTGGAGGATGGAACATTCTCTACCATTGTTGATCCAAGTTGAGGGCAAGGTCTTATTGGGGCCCACAAAGGGGTCTATTTTGTTGTTCCTGATAGAAATGACTGGTGACAATGGAGAGAGGGATTTATTCGAGGTCTAGGCCCATCATGTCTGTTTGGGAATTTCAGGATTCCCCAGTTAGGGCCCCAGCTGATGGGGTGGCCTGATAGTGACTAAAGAGTCATCATTAAAGTATAAAGCATAAAGTATCTCTTTCCCTTATTCAGCTTTTGCAGTCCTTGCTTTGATAAGGTTAGCTTTGGAGTGAGTGAGAGAACTGTAATAGGAAGTAGGTGAGGGGGGTAAATAGTGTCTATGTAGACACTTTCATTATGAACTTTATACTGACTCACTACAGACTATTGTGTAATCAACGCAAAGAGTACCACCTCAGCATGCTTCACCTCAGACTGTGTTCAGAGACATCTGGCACGGAATGTCAACCCTTCACCCTCATTACTTGGGTTAGAACTTTCCTTTCATAGTATTCTCAAATTCCATTCCATGAGGTTCACTTCCTAACAAAGTCCCAAAACTTAGATATAGACCAGGTCCCATAAGATAAAAGCATATGCTCACATGCATCCATGAATTAGGGGAAAATATATACCAGAAAACAAAAATACACAATAGTTTGCATCATTTTTCTATACAGTGAGGAGGCCAGGTTGTACCACACCTGATTAAGAGTATGCAAGGACCTGTTTTCAAGCTCCTAGTCCCCACCTACAGGGAGAAAGCTTCACAAGCAGTGCAGCAGTGCTGCAGCTATTTCATTATTTTTCCCCAAATTGCCCTCCTTCTCTCTTCATCTACATTCGATAAATAATAAGTAAATCAATAAAATGTGTTTTAAATGATGAGAAGGGTATGGGAGGAAGCATAATACATAGGGGGCTGAACCTGGCAATATGAGGTCCCAAGTTCAGACACTTGGTATCCCATGTGCTTTGGTTCTGATGCTTTTCTTCTCTCCCTATATCTTTCTCCCTCTTATCTCTTATTAATAAATAAATAAATATTGCATTTATTTATTTATCTCTAGTATTATCACTGGGGCTCACCTATCTTGAATTTCCTTATAAATTGGATTCTGACTTTAGTGGTTGTAGAATTCTATAGGATAACTTAGAAAATTTAGCTATAATTTACCTCAAAACAATCCTCTTTGCTCAGGGAATCTTTGTCTGTGAAAATAATGGTGATTATAAGAAAATGTTCTGTAGTTTTAACACTGTCCTCTTCTTTAAGATGGATGCTTTCAGGCACATTAATGTGACTATCAGCAAGTGAATTAGAAGAGTTTCTTGGAAACTGACTTCATATGGGATCAGAAAATTCATCATACTTCACTGAGAAGATCTAATTAGTAGAGGGTAGAGTTATTTGTGTTGCATTAAGCTGTTTGTCCCAGTTTGAATTCTACTAAATACAGTTGTCTGGGACCTGCTTAGTTCAAAGAAAAGGCATTATGGTTTTTGTTTGTTTGTTTGTTTTGTTTTAAGACCAATGTTTTAAATTAGCACTATGGAAATACATAACACTTTGCTGTCTAAAGGCAACTAAACTAATTCTTAGAATATTATCTGAATTAGCACTTGTACAACTCCAGAAAATTCAGCAATGCTTTTATAATAAGAGGATTTGGTGGGTGCTAGAAGCAGAGAGGCTTCTATCAGTACAAAAGAGGATCCAACACAATAAAGGAGAATGGAGGCTACTATTATATAGAAGTTGGCTGGGTCTTTTTTTTTTTTAATATTTATTCCCTTTTGTTGCCTTTGTTGTTTTATTGTTGTAGTTACTGATGTCATCGTTGTTGGATAGGACAGAGATAAATGGAGAGAGGAGGGGAAGACAGAGAGGGGGAGAGAAAGATAGACACTTGCAGACCTGCTTCATTGCTTGTGAAGCGACTCCCCGGCAGGTGGGGAGTGGGGGCTCGAACTGGGATCCTTACACCAGTCCTTGTGCTTTCCGTCACCTGTGTTTAACCCTCTGCACTACCACTCAACTCCCTGGGCCTGTTTTATGATATATTTAATTTATCTTCTGGGTAACGTTTTAGGATATAATAGTGTGTATATGTGTGTGTGTGTGTGTGTTGGTAACAGATAAATTAGACAAATAGAACATTTAATGTAAATTATAAAAGATTTTACTTCTACTAGATATCTCACAAGACTTGGATCCAGAGATAGTGGATTTTAAAATGAGAAGTATTTACACATTTATGTGCAATGAGGATTATAACTATATATGTGTGTGTGTGTGTGTGTATACATATATATACATTATCTGAAATGAAATGTCTCCCTATAAATTAAAACAATACTCACTGCAAACCAACATTTATACCAAGGAAGTAAATACTAACTGCCGTAGTCATATTTTTTGTTACAAAAGGTCAAAAATAATATTTGAATTAGACTCTAAATTATTCAAGAATTTTTCCAAGTCAAGATGAGAGGCTGACCCATAATTTGAAATTAAGGTATATCTTGAACTATCTATGAAATTTGGTTCAAATTAATTTAGCTTCCACAGAATTTATCATGGACAGAGATAAAAAACAAGAACACTTAGTCCAGAGACTTGATGCCTATCTGTCAGAGCACTAATGCCTAATTCTCCATGGTGTTGGTCTCAAGGAGATTATTTTTTCTGGTAACAATTAGATTGAAAAACAAATCAACCAGTTCCCATCTTGTGATTTTTTAAGTGCAATTCTACTTACCTATACCAGTACTCTAAAAGCTACTTATTTTAAAGCTATTCAATCATTTACACTTAAAATTGATCAAAATCGACAGAAGCCTATCACAACACCATGGGTGATGTTATCTTCAGCCACTAATGCTTCATGGGACTGACTAGTTGGTAGTGTATTGGCCTGCAGGAAAAAAGTGTGACCATAACTTGTCCTTGGAAACATTTCAAACTAAATTTCAACTATTTATTCTGTTTTGTATAGCACTCTTAAAAATAGTATAATAAGATATATTGTCTGCTTGGTGAAAGATTTTTCTATAGCTTTCAATTTTCAAATCATGAAGTTTTAAGTTTCACCAACCCATATTTTACAGTGTCTTATATGTGTAGTTTATTTTATATTTTCTATACATGACAATATGTTTTCTCTCTCCCCAAATAGAGAGGTATGAGGGCAATTCAAACTTTATCTGAAAATACTGTTGCCAACACTGTAAAACATATCAATTTGTTAAATCTTCTGTTTCACTATTAGAAATTAAGCTCCAATTATGTGGAAAAACAACATCTATCCTTAATTCAGCAGTCTGAATTCTTACCATTGGCCTATTGTTCAATCATCAGATATAGGCTTAAATAGAATTTACTGTAAAAAAAAAAAAGCAAGCCATTGTGGTTTGCTGTTATAAATACTTCATCTTTTAGATTTATCTTCACCAGAAAATGTCACATTAAAGATGAATTTTAGATGTTATAGACAAAAAAAAAAGAAAAGGAAAAAATGACAAAACATGATTCAGCTTTAACAATGTAAATTTGTTGAGCTTTATAACTGTGGGAAAGAAAAAAGTAAGTCATAAAATGGCTTACTTTTAAATTATTAATATAATTTCTAAGAAACTAATTTACTGTAAAAAAAAAAAGCAAGCCATTGTGGTTTGCTGTTATAAATACTTCATCTTTTAGATTTATCTTCACCAGAAAATGTCACATTAAAGATGAATTTTAGATGTTATAGACAAAAAAAAAAAAAAAAGTGACTCTCCTGCAGGTGGGGAGCAGGGGGATTCCAACCGGGATGTTACCAGGTTTATATTCTCATTTGGTTTGATTCACCCTTTGACAAGGATACTGGCTAGAAAGCATAAAGAAGAAAAACTCGTTTTCAGTTGTAAGGAAGAAACAGATACTGGTTATTTTCTAAGTATAACTTTGCTGGTCAGTAGAGAGTCTGCAAATCTCTGTTTATAACTGTATTGCTTTATTAACATTTCATAGTCACAATAAAGAAAGTAAATTATTGGGGGGCTGGGTGGTGGGTGGCACAGCAGGTTAAGAGTACATGGTTCAAGGCATAAGGACAGGCATAAGAATCCCACTAGAGCCCCCAGCTCCGCACCTGCAGGGGAGTCACTTCACAAGCGGTGAAGCAGGTCTGCAGGTGTCTTTCTCTCCCCTTCTCTGTCTTACCCTTCTCTCTCGATTTCTCTCTGTCTTATCCAACAACAACAGCAACAACAACAACAACAATACACAACAATGGAAACAAAAGGGGGAAAAAATAGCCTCCAGGAGCAGTGGATTCATAGTGTAGGTAGGCACTTAGTCCCAGTGATAACCCTGGAGTCAAAAAAAAAAGTGAAAGAAAGAAAATAAAAATAAATTATTCATAGTACTGGGAGAGGCACTACTACTATGATGTATCTCCCCCTCTCTTTCTCTCTGTTTCTACATTTAAATGAAAAAGTAAACTTGGGAGGTCCCAGATACAAACAACAACAAAGACAACATTAGTACTTATTTTCCTAGATTTATGTACCAAAACCAACTAATCACAAGCTTGATCGAATGCAAGTTGATTCCTGATTCTATCTTTATAATTATCCTTTAGACAAAGTAGAATAACAATATATTGCCCACCACCAGCATATTTTACTTACCAATATATTTTGATGTTACATGGGATTAAGTGAAGATATGTTTTCCTTTTTAAAATATACTACATTAAGTGTAATTTAAAATATAATCCAATATCCAGTCCTATGTCGGGTTAGCTTTGCGGGCCGGAGAGAGAGACGACCAGGGACCCATGGCTGAGTGGTACGCAGTTCAGTCTTTATTCATGTGGAACACAGTGCAATCTAAGCTATCTCTAATCACAATCTTGTCCTTATATATCCTGATGCAGAAGAATCAGGTCCGAAGAGGATGTACGTAGGATAGGGGGTGGGGAGAAGGAAAAAGCGTGCAAAATAGTGAGGATTAAACCAATGCCCTGGAGGCAGGGTAGTGCTTAGTTAACAGTGGTTATGTAAATAGAATACAGTGTTAAGCAGGGGGGATTAAATCAATGAAACAGAAGGGGTTTTAGAAGCAGAATTTAGAAGCATACCAACAGTCCTAATTTTGGGTTATTTTACGTTGGTAAGCATGTTTGAATATTAATGTATAGCTAGCTACATAGTTGAGTTGTGAGTTAGAACATAAAAATCACATTTCTGCTTAATTTATTACTATAAATTAATGACACTGAAATATATAGAAATAAATTATATTTTTTGCTAGTGTATATTCAAATATAATTTCTCAGCTTATTCCTTTGCTGGGCAGGTTTCCTGTGCATGCCTGATTTGAACAAACTTAATCATTTGTTACCAGACTCCAAATTTAATTGAGCTCATATATTTTATTTAGTCTTCCCCAAAGGAAATCTAATGAACTATATATACTAAAGTACGAGAGTTTTCTGCGCTGAAATAGTTTCTCAATAAATTACACACACACACACACACACACACACACACACACACATACACACATACACACTTAACACCTTAATACCCTGACAATATGTAAAGAAAACAACTGTCAAATGAGGTTAAAAGCATAGGGAGTTGGTTGGTGGCACAGCGGGTTAAGCGCACATGGCTCAAAGCCCAAGGACTGGCATGAGGATCCCGGTTGGAATCCCCCTGCTCCCCACCTGCAGGAGAGTCACTTCACAGGTGGTGAAGCAGGTCTGCAGGTGTCTGTCTTTCTCTCCCCCTCTTTGTCTTCCCCTCCTCTCTCCATTTCTCTGTCCTATCCAACAATGACAACATCAAAAAATAAATAACTTTACGGGAGTCGACGACATCAATAACTACAACAACAATAAAAAAACAACAAGGGCAACAAAAAGGGAAAATAAATAAATAACATATCTTTAAAAATAAATTAAAAGTATAGTGAAATGTAATATCCCTCCTACTCTTGAGTCCATGCATTTCTTTTTTATATTATATATCATATTTGTTTGAAGAAAGATAAAAATGTTCATTTAAAAAACATACTGCTTTTAAGATATTAACATATCAATTTAGTATGTAAATGGGATGCATTGGATTGACCTTCCTGTGGTGCATCCCGTGAGTACCCATTCATTGAGGAAACTGATGATCCTTCCTAGCTGACTGAATCCACATGGATCCCAGTCACTTTCAAAGCCAGCAACAAGCAGACGCTGTTGACTGGCTACGGAAGAAGGGCAAATGCTAGAAGAAGAAGAAGAAGTATGTAAATGTATTTTATATGTTGAAAAGAGAAGTTTATTATCTCAAGAAGGGACACATGTCCAAAGCAATCATTTAGTAGGGATGCAAATGCAAAAATAGATTTTAAAACTGGTGATCGATGCTTGAGGCCCCAGAGTTCCAGTCTTCAGCACCACCTTATTCCAGAACTGAACTATCTCTGGTCCTCTTTTAAAAAATACAGAAAAAGTTTTAAGTTCTAATTTCACATATGAAGGGAAAAAAATCAATAAATACCTGCCCAAAGCAGGAAATACAACCAAGTATATTTACTATACTGAATATCTTGAGTAGTTTACTCAAATTGTAATACTAGGATGACAGTATAGGTTTTTAACAGTCTGTAATGCATTTATTTAAGAAGCACATTAAATTCTGAATAATAGCACAACCTAGTTTCAGGCAAAAAAAAAAAAATCCATGAACACATATTCTAGTGATAAGAGTTAAGAAAATACAACTATGTAAATATAAAATGAAAACCTTCAAGTAAGCTGTTACATAAAAATACTTTTGAATTTAATGAGAACATATTTTATAACTTTTTTCTCCATTTATCTGTTGATGAGTACTTAATTTCACTATGATTTCTTGGTTATTGTGAACAGTAAAACTCTGAACATAGTGAGTAAATATATATTTGAAATTTGTGTTTTCATGACCTTTAGGGGATTCTGTATTAATATGTTCTTTTCACTTGAGTTTTCTGCCACTTTTTTGTTTGCATACGTAGGATAGTTTCTATTGTCTACCTGCATACAACATGTATATGTGTGTCATCCAGGTTAATCTGGCTTTGCTTTGTGTAGGTTTCCATGCGGCTATTGCTCTTTAAATAATTATTTAAGCAGAGAAGTTAATTAATTTCTATTATACCACAGCTCCACCTCTAAAAATCTGAGTGTTTCCATATCATGTAGAACAAGCCCCTATCCTTCTTCTACCACTTCCTTTACCAGTGTCCTGTTTCAACATTGCCTTGGTTATTTTTGCCCATTTTCATTCAAACAAATTTTGGTGGTAACCTAAATGATCTACCGCCCTACCCCATCCCCACCCCAATAAACCTTTTGGGATAAGAACTAGAAGTGTTCTTATTTAAAAATTAACCTGAGGTCTAGAAAGACAGCTAATCTAGATAGTGCACTTGCTTTGTCATGCACAGTGATGTAAGCTCTGGGACCCCTCCTCCCACACCCCCATCTGAAAATAAATTAGCTCAGAGCAGTGAAGCCAGGGCAATAATAATAATAATAAAATAAATAAAGAGAATTGGCCTAGCAGATCTACTACATGTAGTCCAGCTTCCAGTTTTCCTGGTGGACCTATAAATATAGTCACCATATCTCCAGTGCAACTGCAAAGTCTTTGGGCTTCTATAGCTTAATGATGATAAATGATCAACCTTCCACAGAGCAGAAGTCTCATATTTTATGTTCTTATTGTGTTGGTTGATAAAATTTTTTTTCATATGTGTTATTGCATTTTTATCTTGAAACAGGAAGTATGCATGATAATTCCCATATCACCAACACAGTTTGATGGAACTACCAGGTGCAAGCCTGTTTTATGTTTTCTCATTACCTTTTTAACTTCACAAACTTATTAGATGACCCTCTTTCAGTATCAGAAATAATTTACTTTCTTTTTTCATTGAAAAACTGACAAGTCCACACAATTTACCTTTCCTAACTTTTAATTTTTATGGAATGATTTCTGAGCTTTGATTCTTCCTGGTAGCCCTGCCTTCACATTCAGTATTGATTTCATTTATTATATTTATGAGCTTAACATGTAACAAATTCTATATTTTCCTTGAGTTTGCCTTCTTTTAAAGAATCTACATCAACCTATTTACACCAAGTAGGGAATGACTAGTTTTTCATCACAATAAATTAGATATCCATACTACTGCTGTCATTAAAAACTGTTTGGAAAAATATACAGTAAACAGTAGCAAGTGGAGACTGTGCAGTGACATGGTTGAGCTCACATATTTAAGCCCTTTGTTCCCACCTGCAGGGGGGAAGCTTCACAAACAGTGAAACAGTGTTGAAGATCTCTCTCTCTGTCTCTCTCTCTCTCCCCACTTCTATTCCTCCCCCTCCCTGTCTACTTCTATCTCTATCAAATAAACAAATAAAATATTTTAAATTTAAAAAATAAATGGACATACTGAGTAAGAATAATTATGACATTGAAGGCATTTTTTCTATGTTTCAGTGGGAGATGGAACACAATTGAGAGAAGAGATAATATGTGTGTCTTCAAAGGGAAATATCAGATTTTGGAAGGAGCCTGCTTTAACACACAAGTGATTCCAACTTCAAACCTGATACTAACTGCACTGGGGGAGGCTAGGATACTGTGGTGTCTTTCATTTTCCCCTTTCATCTCTCTGTCTTCATATTTTTCTACTTGAAAAATGTTGACTTGCATTGATGAAGTCCTGTCGATGTTATTAAACAGAAAAGTAGCTTCAGTTTTACCTTTCTCTTACCTTAGATCATAGACTTAGAACATCATTTATGATCCATACCATTATTTATAGATAACATACAGTCATGCATCACTCAAAAAGAAGGCATGTGTTGAGAAACAAATTTTTAGGTGATTTCATCATGTGAAACTAGCTGGTACAGCTGATTACACACCTAAGCTTTATTTTATAGCCTATTGGGAATATCATCCTATATGTGGTTTGCTATTAATTAAATCACTTTTAAGTGACAAGGACAACATAGTGTTGTATGTCCTCATTCACTTTCTTTACTTCTGTTCATATTATTTTGGGTTACAAAGATGGAACTATTGTGGTCCACTATTTAGGTGGTGTAGTAGATAAAGCATTAGACTCTCAAGCATGAGGTCCTGAGTTCAGTCCCTGGCAGCACATGTACCAGAGTGATATGTAGTTCTCTTGCTCTCCTCCTTTCTCATTAATTCATAAAAAATTAAAATCTTTTAAAAAAAGTGGAACTATTTTAATGTCTCAGATTAAAGAGGAATACAAGAGAGAGAACAAAGGGATACAAGAGTAGAGAAAAAGAAAATGATTGCCTTTGGGTACGGGACTATAGTTCTATAGTCTTTTTCTTCTTTTTTATTAGTGATTTAATATTGATTTAGAAAATTATGGAATAACACTGCTATAATTTCACACTGTTCATAACAGAGTTCTGTGTCTCCACTGGAAACTACAATAGTTTTCCCAAGGTCACAAATGTGGGTTGACAATTATTTTTATAATTATCTGTATATATATATATATATATATATATATATATATATATATATATATATATATATATATATATATTTGCCCATGTTTCTGTGGTCCTGCCTTCTTCTTCTAATAACTTATTCAGTGGAGATAGTGACTTACTCTCAAAACAGCAGACATGGAGAATGAGGCACTGTGCATGTGCTAATAAAGAAACCAGTGCTATCAACTTGCAGGTGCAAGCCCTCAATTAGGATGTACTGTTCATCTTTGTCAGCATTAATGAAATTCAGGAACCTAAAGTGACAAGTACAGCAACTGGTTTGGGAGTTTAAAAATTAATACCTTCAAGTTTCATTTTCCCATTCCTTCCAAACTCAGCTTCATCCACTGGGAAGCTTAGCAGAAGGAGACTCATCCTGCCAGCATTTGTATGCCCAGGAGTAGAGGCCAAAATTCAATGGCACTGCAGAATTATTTTAAAACTCAAGGAAAGGGAGGGGATTGGGGATAAAACTCATGTGCCCTTTTGAACTCTGACAAGGCAAATGAACTCTCACTCATGATACTCCAGACCAGAACTGACACTTTTGAAGGTAGAGATTTGATTACAAGTGCAGCCTGTCTATCACAACTCCCCCAAAAGAATAAAATTCATGTTGAAATGTAGTAACAGTCCATTTGGAGTAGCATGCTCTTAGACAATATTAATTTATTAATATTTTATTTATTTACTAAGATAAATAAACTCAATTTCTGAAAGTTATCAAAATAGCCACAAGATTTCATGCATTGTGTATAAATGCTTTTTTTATAAGTGAAATAATCCACCTGATATAAATTGTGTTACAAACATGCTATATACCCTTGCTCTCGTAACTATTATATCAAGAGAAAAAGGGCTAAGGGGAGCTGTGGATTCATAGCAGAGGCACTGACCCCCAATGAAAACCCAGGTGGCAATAAAAAAACAAACAAAAAAGAAGATATGAAAAACAGAAACACATGTTTCTTTCTTTTTCTTTTTCTTTTTTCACCAGGGTTGTCACTCCCCCCCCCCCCTTTTTCCATTTATTTCTGCTATAATTGATAGGACAGAACAGAGAGAAATGGAGAAAGGAATGTAGAGAGAGAGAAAGAAAGACACCTGCATATCTGCTTTACTGTTCATGAAGCAGATGCCCTGCAGGTTGTGGGTGGGTGCTCAAACCTATGTCCTTGAGCAGGGTAATATGAACACTTAACCAGCCCCCCTAAACTAAGAAAATTTGTATATTCTTAATCTATCTGAAATATTCCTATAAATGATGTGAAAACTTGCCAGAACTAAGACCAAAACATTTGACAGAAAACCCCTTGCTGAAATCCAAGAAGAACCTAGGTAAAGGAGATTTCTGTGATATAACTGGAACATTGCACCAGGAAAATTTTTTAAGAGGCATCATTTCTCAGAGGAAATATATAAGCAGTTTCTTAATTCCTTTAACTTATGCAGCCAAATTCGTTCCCTTAGTTTAGTACCAGCGTACTAGGTATGGTTCTTTCCTTCTTCCAATAGGAATAGCCATATATTCTGTGCTGACTTCATCCATACTCTTTCTTGATTTTGTTTTGTTTCCTCTATGACCTAGTTTGGACTCACTTAAATTTAGAAACTTCTTTTTTTTTTTTTTTTTTTTTCGTTTAGCAGGAGTTCAGGTCAAGTGCAGGCTAGTTGGTACCTTGCTAATTGATAGCTGTTTCTGTAGTTCCCTTCAGCCTCAAGTTGACTTTCTGCCTTTAGCTTTTCCCAGCATGGCACCTATTGTAAATTCATAAACCACTACCCATCCTCACACTTCACTGCACAACATCTAAGATGGGACTTGTGAGCATTGTGAAGTCATCTCAGAGCAAACATATTTCTCAAGCAAACCAGAAAATTCATCTCACTAGTAAAAATGGCTTTGTGGGTTTTATAGTGGAGGGGTATTAAAAGACTAGCAGTTAAAATCATCACAAAGTTTTTCTTTAGTTTTTATTAAAATATATTTGATTTGTCTATCTCTCCCTCCTCTCTCAGTTTCTCTCTTAAGTATTTATTTATTTATTGCCAGAGCACTGCTCAGCTCTGGCTTATGATGGCATGGGGGACTGATCCTGGAACTTTGGAGTATCAGACACAAAAGTCTCTTTGCATAAACCTTATGCTATCTACTCCTGCTCTTTTAACTATTATACAAAGAGAAAGTAAATAACTGTATTTTTTATCATCTAGGATAATTTTTATTAATGAAAAGAATGCTATTAGTAATTATTCTTATACTCTTGGGATAAAGTAGAACTGCCCCAGGTTAACTTAGATGGAAACAACCCTAGGATAGATCAGTTCTGTAAAATTTTTCTTACCAGAAAAAAAAAAAAGTCAAGTACTTGGCTAGGGGAAAATCAGTAGCTTAATATACTGGCATATAACATATTTCTATGGCCTACCATTTACTTCCAAATAGATAAGAATTGAATGTTACATTTTGGAGAAACTATGGAAGAGATGAAAGTGAAAAATGAAATATTATTAAAGGAAATACAAAGAGGAAGAAGATATAATAAGGTAATTAAATTATTTTTTAAACACATAATTTTTTATTTTTTATTACCTTTATTTATTTATTGGATAGAGACAGCCAGAAATTGAGAAGGAAGCGGTGATTGAAAGGGAGAAAGATAGACATCTGCAGCCCTGCTTCACCACTCACAAAGCTTTCCCCTTGCAGGTGGGGACCGGGGGCTCGAACCACGATCCTCGCACACTATAACGTGCACTCAACCAGGTGCACTACCACCCAGCCCCGAGAAGTAAATTATCATCAGCAAACTGGTTTAAAGAATATTTAGAGAGAAGGGCCACTACCATGCATTTGGACCCTGGTTCAAGATCCTATTCCTCACCTGCAGAAGAAGTTTGATAATACTGCAGGTGTCTCTATCTATCATCAATCTCCTATCTATCTATCTATCTATCTATCTATCTATCTATCTATGTATCTATGTATCTATCTATCTATCTATGTATCTATCTATCTATCTTTTTTATTTATTTATTTTTATATTTATTTATTTTCCCTTTTGTTGTCCTTAGGTTTTCTTTATTGCTGTAGTTATTATTGTTGTTGTTATTGATGCCATCATTGTTAGACAGGACAGAGAAAAATGGAGAGAGGAGGGGAAGACAGAGATGGGGAGAGAAAGACAGACACCTGCAGACCAGTTTCACCACCTGTGGAGCGACTACCTTGTAGGTAGGGAGCTGGGGGCTCAAACTGGGATCCTTATGCCGGTCCTTGTGCTTTGCACCACATGTGTTTAACTCACTGTGCTACTGCCCAACTCCCTCTATCTATCATCATATATATATTTGATGGGACAGAGAGAATTTGAGAGGGGGAAGAGGTAGAGTCCCTCTCCTTTTCCTCTTTTCTCTCTGTGTGCTGATGAAGCTGGAGTTCAAAGCCCTCTCATCCTCATCCTCCTATCACTTGTCCCCCCACTGGAAATATGGATCAAGGTTGTTTTGGGGGTGTAGAAGGTAGGAGTTCTGGCTTCTGTAATTGCTTCTCCACTGGACATGGGCATTGTCAGGTCAACCCCCAGTCTGTTTTTATCCTTCCCCAGTGATCCAAAGCTCTAGAGAGGTAAGGTTCTAGGACACACTGGTAAAGTCATCTGCCCAGAGAAGTCAGGATGGAATCATGGTAGCATCTGCAACTTGGCATCTGGAAGGTGGCAGGACATAAATTGAGACAACATGGTTAATGAACAGTAACCAAAAAGTAGGAATAGAGCAGATAAGATTAGGGATTTTAGGGTAGAAGAAAGCTGGAAAGTCCACCTTAGGCATCTTTTTGGGGGCATACAATTATGATAGTTTTGTTTGAGTTTGGTAGCTAGCCTAAAGTTGGATAAAAATATTGTCTGAGAAAAGGATGTCAGAGTAGAGAAAAGGGCTAGAAAGTTGGATTAGGGAAGTGAGTAGTTTCCATTTAAAAAAAAATTCTGTGGACATAATTAACTATTTATTGTCATCCACCTGACCAAGGGCATATATTTATATTTATCACTGGAGCCTGTGTAACCTCTGAGTCCCTATTAGTCTGAGCTCACAGCTCATGATCACATCTAGGAACAATGCATACTGCAATCATCTCAAGACCAGTCTTCCTCAAGCCTCCCTTCAGAGACTGAGGCTACCCCTACCATCGCTGCTTTACGGTGAGGTCAAGATCCTGGGAGGGCCCACAAGAGGTCTTATGATGATGTTCCTCATGTAAGTGAGCAGTGGTGCTAGAGAGAGGTCCATGAAAGGTCTAGGCCCATATTTGTATGGGAGTCCAAGGATTCCCTAACTAGGGCCCCAGATGATGAGGTGGTGTGCTATTGACCACATAGGCCATTATATTAAGTGGACTAGTCTCTTGCTCTTAACACGTTTTGTAGTCCTTTCTATCTGATGACCTTAGACTTTTCCCCAATTGTTTAAGCAGTGAGTATCATTTGTTGAGCCTAACCAGAATTAGGTTTTGAGGGTTTGTCTTCTTTGGGCCTTTCTGCTAGGCTGCCCAGCTAATTAGATCTAAGTCCAATTGATGAGAGAATTTATAATGAAATGTTTAGGCATTTCAACTACTACTGAGCACTTTAATTTTGAGTTACAAATTGTCCCTTGCTTATTGATATGTGTATTCCTTCCCCAGTACCCTAAACTATTGCCTATATCTGGTATCTGTTACTTAGCTAAATAACATCGTATTAGTTGTGACTTAGGAGAATATAAATCAATACTTATGAGAACATAAATCAACACAATTAAAATTTCCCACCTTTCCCACCACAGAAAGTCTGTGCCCCCCCCCACTAGGTAACCATTATGCTCTTGGTGTATTTTGTAAACATAAGGGAAGTGACATGATTGAAAGAAGAAAATTTACATTTTCTGAAATAGTGAAGTGGTATGTGTCATTCTCTGTGCATCTAGAAAGGATAATAATAAATATATATTAGGAGATACCTAATTGAGGATAAAAGTACACATGTGAATTAGCATAACATTACTTCTCAGTAGTATTTTTACCTGTGTCCTTGTTTCCCATTTTCAAAGTTATCACAAAACCCTATATTTACTTAATATCCATGCTTCTTTACAGATTTTTGCCACAATTCCTTTTCTATTGTTTATTTCAATTTTATTCTCCCTCTTTTATATCTATGTTTAATAGTACTATATAATATTAAGATATAGGACGGTTTTATTTGTAGTATCTCATATAGCTTGTGTTTCTGCCTATGGCTCAACACTTTCCCCTCATGATTTTCAATTAAATTAATTAAATTAAATATTTAGTACAGCTCTTCTAGACCACGCAGATGGATTCAAAAGTTATTTATAAGAATTTTAAATATCAAAATATCCTTCTTTGTATTTATTGATTTAATGTTGGATAGAGACAGAGGGGAGGGGGGAGCTAAAGAGGGAGAGAGACGAGGGAAAACCTGTAGTCTTCCTTAACCACTCGTGAAACTTTTCCCCTTGAGGTGGTGGCCAGGGGCTTGAACATGGGTCCTTGTGCTCTATAAGGTGAGCACTTAATGTGTGTGCACCACCACCTGGCCCCAATATCACATTGTTTCTTTTGAAGAGTGAGACCCTTCTGCATTTATGACTTCACCTATTCAGGCCTCTTTATTTCCAGAGAAACAGAGAGAGATGGATAGAGAATGAGAGATAACACATAGTGGAGCTTTGTGTGGTGTTATAGCACTTCCTTTGGGTTCAAACTTGGACCACATTCATGGCAAGGCATATATTCCATTGGTTACCTCTGGCCATATAAAGGTCCTCCATGTTTTCTTTCTCTCTTACTCTTTTTCTTTCTTTTTTCTGTTTGTCTAAAAACTGAGGAGCACTGAAAAGTATTCATAATTCTATACTGTGAATTATTTAAGGCAGAGAATAACACAAAATTGGACTGTTTTATTCTTAATAATAAAGTAAGTTACAGTTCAGTTAAATTTACTCTGAATTCAAGGGAAAGTGCATATGCCTATTACAAAGGGACCTGAGGCTCATTTGTGTACTGATTGAAAATTGAAAGTGGTAAAACACTAGATGAATGCTTGTATTTCAAATTTTCAATGCATCGTATTTAATTTTATATGTTGCAAAAACATCATAAACAGTGGTCAAAATAGGAACTGCCAGGTTGATTTGTAGGTTATGGGCTCTGGACATGGTTTCAAATGTGTGAATAAAAACTGAAAAAAGCAATTAATTATCTAGGCATTTACAAATGCCTAGCTATTTGGAACAGCGTAGAAAACATATTTGTATTCCCTTTTTATTCAAATATTTTATTCAAATACTGGGTTCCTGCAGTTACTGGAATTGTCTTTTAATCTGTGCTTCAAAGATAGTCAATTACCAAGTAATTTTCATTCTATTTTTCACATAAATACACCATACATATGCCCCTAAGTTTCACTCCCCATGAGTTTCAGTTCAACATTTAGTGAATAGTAATTACATGCCGGGAACTGCAAAGGTGTTTACATACATTATCTATAGTCCTCACAACCACTCTGTCATAAGAACTGCTCTTTTTATTCTGTACGTGAGGCAAATGAGGCTCAGCAAGATTTAGTAAGCGATTAATGAAGTCCCAAGTCAGCCCAGGTTTGCATGTGGCACAAGTCTGTCTTTTCACTGCTACAACAAGTTGCATTGCTCACATAATACTGAATACACAAACCCCTTTTCCACAAGTAGTGGATGAATTCACTAATTAGCTCCCTAAATGGAATTTTTCTGCTTCAAATTAAACCACTATGATATCTTAATCCTTTTTCATATCTGTTATCATGACTTAAAAATAACCCTTCACATACAAAAAATAGGAGTATCATAACATGAAAAATTGGAAGAAAAAAAAAAAGGTTTCGTTGTGAATTGGCCACCTTAGATTCCATAATATTTTTTTTTCATGGATATGGGGTAGAAACTGTGTTTTAGGTTCAGAATAGTACCAATGTTTGCGAATTCCCCATGTGTACTTCAGAAATATTGCATATTCTTGAAACACTGCACTGACCACAATATACTCCCTTCTAAGCAAGAGACCCAGGGTTCAAGTCAAATACCACACGCAAGTACCACGGAAGGTTCCAGGGAAAATTACAATGGCGCTGTGTTGTGGTGTCTCCCCTCTTCTCACTCCAAAATAAATATAATGATGAAAAAGTCATCCTAGGATCAGTGGAAACATTCATGGGCAAAGTTCTGACACCACAGAAAGTAAATAAAAATTTTAAATATTGTATATTCATTATGGGGACTGAATGTTCTAAATTTTATGTATCTGTTGGATTAAACCTATAAAATAAAACCTTCTAATTCTGTTTGTTATGTTTTCATGTTCTTTCTTTTTTCTTCTTTTTTTTACCTTTTGCCCTCAAGGATATTGCTGGGTCTCTGGTGCCAGCACTACAAATCTACTGCTTCAGGTAGCCATTTTTTTCCTTTTGCTTTGTTTTAATTTGTTTCAATAGGATAGTAAGAAATTGAGAATAGGGAGTTGGGCGGTAGTGCAGTGGGTTAAGCGCATGTGGCATAAAGTGCAAGGACTGGCATAAGGATCCCTGTTGGAGCTCCCGGCTCCCCACCTGCAGGGGAGGCACTTCACAGGCGGTGAAGCATGTTTGCAAGTGTCTCTCTTTCTTTTCCCCTCTCTGTCTTCCCTTCCTCTCTCCATTTCTCTCTGTCCTATCCAACAATGATGGCATCAATAACAACAATAATAATAACTACAACACTAAAACAAGGGCAACAAAAGGGAATAAATTTAAAAAAATAAATTGAGAATAAAAGAGACATAGAGAGGGAGAGACCTGTCGTTTAAGTTTCAAGGGCTCCAGCAGGCCGGGCTAGCTTCCCCGCGGTAGACAGAGACAACCAGAGACTCGAGGACACACGGCTGGGCTGAGAAGCTGCAGTTTAATCTTTATTCACGAATGGGCAAATCACCACACCACGTGCTTCCCTATCATTCTCTCTCCGCAGCTGCTGCTGGGACTCTGGGCGTCTTTAGCATAGGGGGCGGGGAGAAAGCTGGTGGGGAAACTAGCAAGGGCCAAACCAATTTTTCTCAGAGGTGGGGGGGGGGGAAGGGGAGCAAACCAATATGACCAACAACATCTCGTGAAGTGCCCCGGATACAGGGGAGCAGGGAACCAAACCCAGTTCTGCGTACTATGTGCAATTATCATTGTGCCAGTGCCTGCCCCCCTTTGTTTTTTATTTTATTAATGTATAATTCTATTTTATTTTTTGAGGTACTAGAGGCACACAGACTCAATTTATTATTTTTTTATTGAAGTAATGTTGATTTATAAGGCTATGTGTTTTAAGGGTATGATTTCATACCTTTCCAACATATGTGTGACCTCTTTTATATCACAATGCCAGTTTCACCTCTCTTCTGCATGATGTAATTTTATTTTATTTTTTAGCTATTTGTTTCTTCTTGCTCTCATAATTGTTAGTGTCAAGGGTTTGGTCCATATGTGAAAAATTTACTGCTCTTAGTGGCCATTTTCTTCCTTCTTTCTGATAGAGATTGAGAGAAATTAGGAGGGGGAGGAGAGAGCACGAGAGAGATGCGCCAGCAACATTGCTTCACTGCTTGTGAAGCTTCTCCTCTGCAGATGGAAACTAAAGACTTGAAATTGGGTCCATGCACACAGTAATGTGTGCACTCTACCAGGTGCAGCACTGCCACACCCCCTCCTGACTGATGCCTTTATTTTATTGCTGCAGCTACCATTTTTTAAATATTTTTGTTGGAGGATTAATAGTATACAATAAATACTATTGTTGTCTCCTATTGTTTACTATTGTAAAATGTCTGTTTTCCACAGAACACTCTCACTCCTAGCATAGGTGTTCTTCCATCATGCACCAGGATCTGAACCCCACCTGCCCCATCAGTGTTCTTTACTTTGGTGCAATACACCAAACCAAGTCCAACTTGTACTTTGTGTTTCCTCTTTCAGTTATTATTTCTCAACTTCTAACCATGACCCTGGTGAACTCTCAGAAAGCAGCTACTATTTCTGTATTTCCTTATTTATAAAAAGGAAACACTGTCAAAAATCATAGGATGAGAGGGGTACCACTCCACACAATTCCCACCACCAGAACTCTGTATCCCATACCCTCCCCTGATAGCTTTCCTATTCTTTAACCCTCTGGGAGTATGGACCCAAGGTCATTGTGGGATGCAGAAGGTGGAAGATCTGGCTTCTGTAATTGCTTCCCCGATGAACCTGGGCATTGACAGGTTGATCCATACTCCCAGCCTGTCTCTCTCTTTCCTTAGTGGGGTGGGGTTCTGAAAAATCTGAGCTCCAGGACACATTGGTGGGGTTATCTGTCCAGGGAAGTCCTGTTAGCATCATGCTAGCATCTGGAACCTGGTGGCTAAAAAGAGAGTTAACATATAAAGCCAAACAAGTTGTTGAGTAATCATGAACCTAAAGGCTGGAGTAGTGCAGAAGAAGAGTTGGGGGGGAGATCTCTGTTGTGTAGATAGCTAGTAGGCATATTTTAGTTATAGGGGTCAAAGGTCTCATGTAAGTAAGTCCTCTGCTTTACTGTTAGACCCTCCTTTCTGATTATTATATTGCTAGAATTTTTAAAAAATATTTATTTCCTTTTGTTGCCCTTGTTGTTTTACTATTGTAGTTATTATCATTGTTGTTATTGATGTCATCATTGTTGGTTAGGACAAAGAGAAATGGAGAGAGGATGGGGAGAGGACGGGGAGACAGAGAGGGAGAGAGAAAGATAGACGCCTGTAGACCTGCTTCACCACTTGTGAAGCGACTCCCCTGCAAGTGGGGAGCCGGGGGCTTGAACCGGGATCCTTATGCTGGTCCTTGTGTTTTGCACCACCTGCGCTACCACCTGACTCCCTAGGTGTAACTTAAGCCAGCTGCATGACCTCTATCCAAAGGTAGTGGTAGAGCAGCAGCTTATTTCATTCATTTACATCAGTCTGGAATAGGCAGAAGATGCTCTTTGAAATACATACATATCCCTTACTAGATTCTGGTTTCCAGTCCTGAGCTGATCTCTGTCACATCTTCTACTGAGGACTTTCAGACTCCACTAGTTGAATTTAACAGGATCACTGTTTATTTTAGTACACAAACTCCAAAAGACACCTCACTTTAATTCCTAATATTTTCACATTTCTAGTTTATTCCTGGTTGAGGAAGGTACTATTACTTAGTATCAAATTTGGCTGTATATATTTTATGTTCTTCTTTCATATTTTATATTATTTTTATAACAGTTTTAAGCAAAAGAACTATTTAAAAAGACACTAAATACCTGGAGGTGGGCAGTGGTGCAGCTACTTAAGCACACATATCACTATCCTCAAAGACCCAGGTTCTAGCCCCCACTCCCCATCTGCAGGGGGTACACTTCACTTCATGAGCTGTGAGGCAGGTCTGCAGGTGTCTGTCTTTCTCTTTCTCTCTCTCTCTCTCCGCACCCCTCTGAATCACTCTCTGTACTGTCAAGTAAAAAATAGAAAGAAAAAAATGGGTAAAATTACCTCCAGAAGCACTGAATTTGTCATGCAGACACTCAGCCCCAGCAATAACTTTGGTGGGGGAAAAAAAAAAGTTAACTGAAAGTTCAAAATTTCACTTAAAGTTTATTCTCTATTCCCTATGTATGAATTACAGTATGTAATGTATCTGCATGAGTATGTCAGTAAGTCCTTTATACCTTCTTTGATACTGTAGCATTCATTTGGAGGAAGGAAGACACATACCCTTAAGGCCAGCTATATGAATGTGGATTCAAATGTAATGAACAGAAATTCAGGAAGAATTCCATTATACACCACTCTGAATTTCTGGACAGAAATCCTCTCTATAGTGCATATTTAAAATAGCTCCTTTTCTTTCTAGAGCAAGGTGAAGAAAGGACAAAAGGTGAGTCTTGGTGATCTTTCAGACTCTACAAACTCGAAGGATGTAGCACAGAGAACAGAATGTACCCTTGAAGATGTTAGAATCAAAAACACTGTTCAGAAGTAAGAATAACTGACTTGGGAGTTGGGCGGTAGCGCACTGGGTTAAGCGCACCTGGCACAAAGCACAGGGACCCGAGTAAGAATCAAGGTTTGAGCCCCTAGCTCCCCACCTGCAGGGAGTCACTTCACAGGCAGTGAAGCAGGTCTGCAGGTGTCTATCTTTCTCTCCCCTTCTCTGTCTTCCCCCTCCTCTCTCTACTTCTCTCTGTCCTATCCAACAATAATGACATCTGTGGAGGTTAAAGAAAAGCCCCGAATATTGAGAACAGCCGTTAACCAGAAACCAACTGTTCCTTGTTCCGTGTAAATATTTCCACCTGTACCCACCCTGTGACAACTGTAAAAAGGTGGGATGAAAAATTGTCTTCGTTGCAGACTCTACCGTTGCTTGGAAGGGTGTTGGCGGCCCTAGCTTAAGCTTGCTAATAAAGGCTCTTGCTAGGGAGTCAAGCTGTAGTTAAGCGCAGGTGGCGCAAAGCACAAGGACCAGCATAAGGATCCCTGTTCAAACCGGGCTCCCCACCTGCAGGGGAGTCGCTTCACAGGTGGTGAAGCAGGTCTGCAGGTGTCTATCTTTCTCTCCTCCTCTCTGTCTTCCCCTCCTCTCTCCATTTCTCTCTGTCCTATCCAACAACAACAATAATAACTACAACAATAAAACAACAAGGGCAACAAAAGGGAATAAATAAGTAAAAAAAAATTTTTTTTAAAGTTTTAAAAAAGGCTCTTGCTATTGCAGGAGACTCTGGTCTTCTTTGCGTGAAATCAGGACTAGAATCTCTGGGCATAACACATCAATAACAACAACAATAATAACTACAACAATAAAACATGGGCAACAAAAGGGGAATTAAAAAAAAAAAGAATAACTGACTTATGAAAATCTAGAAGTACTGCCGGGTAAGAAGAATAAATCAAACTGTCTAAGATGATAACAATGAAGACATCAAATTAACAATTCAAGGAAGCCTAAATGGTTTGCTTACAAATTTTAAGTGTTCATTCAGTCCCACAAGCTAAGATTTCATTTAGCATGCCTTTTAAAAGTGAGATAAAGGTCTGTAATCTTGGAAAAGTTTTACAAAAACACAACCTCAATTTAAACACTACATTCAAACACAACTTTGGAAAACATTCTATAATTAAACAATACAGGAGGCTGAATGGTGGCACATATTACAGTCTATAATAACCAGAGTTCAGATCTTTAGTCCCCCCCTACAATGGGGAAGCTTTTTTAGCAATTAAACAATGCTGTGTGTGTGTCTCACTTTGACTCCCCCTTCACTCTCAATTTTTGTCTGTACTATGAAGAAAAATAAATAAATAAATAAATAAATAAATAAATGGCACAACTATCTTTAATGTTTCATGGTTATATAACAAATAAAATTTTTGCTACTGTTATCTCCAGTAGCAAACATTGGGCTGCATTGCTTCTGGCAAACATTTTTCAGATAGCAGGAGATAAAGATGAAAGGTAAGAAGGAAGGGAATCTCATCACTGAAGCTTCCACCAATACAATGGGGGCTGGGCTTCAACCTTGGTCATGAACATGAAAAAGAAGGCACCTTTTGGGGTGATATAGCTTGCTGGTTCAGTAAATAAAGTACTGAGCAAGAAAAATAAAAGTCTTTCTGTACTATTAACTATTTAATGGGGAAGAAAGGTCTTATAAATGGGATTTTGGAAAGAAACAATAAGGGGAAATGTTTATAAGAAAAAGAAGCCAAAAGAAATAGAATTTAGTGAAAATTTTATGTGTATATAACCTTGTGTTTTCTTTTTATATGGTAAGTGAAGTTTCTCCATTTCTAGCTTGAGCATATTAGAAACAAATTGTGTAAATTTGATCATCCTTACTTAAATTAGCCAAAAGCCAGTAAATCACTTGAAACATAGTATCTATTTTTATAATTAATTTGTTAAATGTATTAAGGATCTAGCCAATTCTTCATCAAGTGCAATAATGTTTTCGTCTTAATGTCCGTGTTAGATATTCAGTTTCTGCTTTACTAGATGAAGTCCCTAACTACTCTTAGCTCTGGAGGGTAATTTTATTTAATTAATATATATATTTTATATATAATATATATATATCTTTATATATGAAGCTGTCTTGTAATGAAGTTAGATTTCCTGACTTGAATATTCCCTTCATTTCAGTTTTTCTGAGCATTTTCTCATTGGAGACACGTGGGCCAAGTCCTACCAGTGCTAAACAACAGAACACCCTTTACAGAAAATTACAGAGTGCTTTACAGTTTGTGCTGATGAAGTGAGTATAATCACATGTTCAGCCCTTTATACTAAGGTGAAGCATTCTTAATTTCTGAAAATGTTTTTCATTTCTTTCTTTCTTTTTTTCTGTCTTGTTTTGTTCTATTTTATTTTATCAGAGTACTGTTCAGCTCTGGCTTACTGTGATGTTGGAGACTGAACCAGGAATCTTTAGTGCCTCAGGCATGAGTCTTTTTTGCATAACCATTATGCTATCTCCTCAACCCTAAATTCCTAATAAACTCCAAGATCTATTTCTCCAAATGCAATTACCACTGTCTTGAAGAAAAAAAAGAATTCTCTCCAGTAGGGAAATTATATCTAACCTGTCTCATAGTCAAGTTTATTATGTCCTCTTATTATAATTATATAATAATTCTTTCTTAATAATTCTTAAGTTCTTATATCTATATAAAAATGTCATCAGTCTTATGATAATACATACTACAGTTCCCTTAAACAAGAGCTGCAGTAGTAGGTATTTCAAGTGTCAAGTCCAAATGATATTTAATTCATAATAATTCTAGGAGAAGGCTAGATGGTGAGTATTTTTTTACCCTATATTCCCACCTCTAAGGACATTAATTCAGGTTTATAGATAAACAACACAACATAAACCGTTAAAAGTTCTGGATATTAGGCCAAGATGGTTTTGCAAATGAATTCTATAAAGCCTTAGGGAGAAGCTATTACCTATATTTCTCAAGTTCTTTCATAATATCGAAGACACAGGAATACTTGCTAATAGCCTCTATGAAGCCAACATCTCCGTGATACCAAAAATAGGCAGAGATGGAACTAAAAATGAAACCTACAGATCAATATCCCTGATGAACATAAATGCTAAGAAGTCAACAAAATTATAGCTGATCGGATACAACAGTACATTAAGAAGATTGTGCACCATGACCAAGTAGACTTTATCTCAGGAGTACAAGGCAATATATGTAGATCAATGAATGTGAGTCACCATATAAAAAAAAGAAAACTGAAAACCACATGATTATTTCAGTAGATACAGAGAAAGCCTTTGAGAAGATCTGGTATCCTTTCATGATCAAAACATTAAATATAATGGGAATAAATGGGAAATTGCCCAAACTAATTGAATTGATATATAGCAGACCTACAACTAGTATTATAGCCAATGGTGAGAATCTGAAATTGTCCCTCTCTGGTGAGATACAGGGTATTATCATCATTACTAGTCAGTATAGCATTGCGAGTCCTAGCCATAAAAATTAGACAAGAAAAAAGGGATTTAGACTGGAAAAGGGGAAACTAAATTGTCACTGTTTGAAAATGATATGATTGTATATATAAAAAAATGCTAAAGATTTCAGTTGAAAACTCCTGAAAATTATTGAACAATATAGTGAAGTAGCAGGCTACAAAACCAATATAATATACAAACTGCTAGTGTTTACTGTTAGTCAACATTAGTAAAACATTAATCCTCCAATAAAGAGGGGGAAGAAAGAAAAAAACTAATATACAAAAATTACTGGCTTTCTTTTATGCAAACACTAAACAACAAAAAGAAGACATCCAGAAATCAATCCCTTTTACTATAGCAGCAAAAACAAATATTTAAAAATAAAGTTAACAAAGGAACTGAAAGATTTGTACACTGATAACTGAGTCACTCTTCAGTGAAATAGAAAGAGATACAAATAAATGGAAAGACAGCCTATGCTCTTGAATAGAGGGAATTAGCATAATCAAAATGACCATCCTACCCAGAACCATATACAGATGTAACGCCATTCCCAACAAAGCACCACCAAATTGCTTTAAAGAAATAGAATACAACCTAAAAAATTATTCTGGAACCAGAAAGTCTCTGGAATAGCCATAACAATCTTAAGAAAAAAGAACAAGAAGGGAGGCACCTCACTTCCAGACCTCAAGAAATACTACACTGATTCAACACTAGCAAAGCTTTCCCCTGCAGGCATGGACTGGGGGCTCGAATCTGGGTCCTTGCACATTGTAACATGCACACTCAACGTGTTGAGTGTACCACCCTCCCATTCCAACACACACAACTATTTGTTTTAAAGATTTTATTTATTTATGAGAAAGATAGGAGAGAGAAAGGACCAGACATCACTCTGGCACATGTGCTGCCAGGGATTGAACTCAGGACCTCATGCTTGAGAGTCCAAAGCTTTACTACTGTGCCACCTCCCTGACTACAACAACTAATTTTTGACAAGTGGGCCCAAAACATTAAATGGAGAAAACAGAATCTCTTCAACAAGTGGTGTTGGGAAACTTGAATTGAAACATGAAAACAAATGAAATTGGACCACCACATATCAGTGTACATAGAAATCACAAGTGGATCAAAGCCATGGACATTAGATCAGAAACTAGGAAATATATAGAAGAAAACATTGGCAGAACAATTTACAATCTATGCTTCAGAAATGTCTTCAAAGATTCAAGTCCAATGGCAAAAAAAGCAAAAAGATATTAATGGGGCTACATCAAACTAAAAACATCTACAAAGTATAGGGTACCATTGTCCAAACAGAAAGACACACTACACTGTGGGAGAAAATCTTTATACAGCATAATTTAGATAAAGGACTAGTAACCAAGATATGTTTTAAAAAGTCAGTAAATTTAGCATCAAAAAAAAAAATACTAGAGCAAGGACATGAACAGATCTATGGAAGAGGTCCAGAGGGTCAACAGACACATGTGAATGCTCAAAGTCAATTATTATTTTAGAAATGCAAATAAAGACAGTACTGAGATACTACTTACCACCTGCGAGAATACCATGCATTAGAACAGTATCAACAAATATTGGAAAGGTTGTGGGGGAAAGAGACACATCTGCCCTGCTGATAGGAAGGTAAATTGCTCCAAACTTTGTGGAAAACAGTCCGAAGTTTTCTCAGAACATTAGAAATGGACCCCCTGCATATCAGAAGTCAAGCTCAGGCAAAAACTAATAAAGTCATGGGCTATTTTGAAGATACCTAAAATAGACCTACTAGCTATTTCCAAAACAGAGACCACAAATCTTCATCTGCAATATTCCAGCCTTTAGGTTCATGATTGATCAACAAATTGTATGCCTTTATACTTTAACTCTTTTTCAGCCAACAGGTTCCAGATGCTACCATGATGCCAACCAGACTTTCCTGGGCAAAGGACCCCACCAATGTGTCCCAGAGCTCCGATTCCCCAGAATCCTGCCCCACTAGGGAAAGAGAGAGACAGGCTGGAAGTACAGATCGACCTGTCAATGCCAATGTTCAGCGGGGAAGCAATTACAGAGGTCAGACCTTCCCCATTCTGCACCCCATAATGACCCTGGGTCCATACTCCCATGGGGTTAAGGAAAAAAAGCTATCAGGAGAGGGGGTGGGATACAGAGCTCTGGTGGTGGGAATTGTACCCCTCTTTTCCTATGGTCTTATTAGTGTTTCTATTTTATAATTAATTTTAAAAAATATAATAAAATAACAAAAAAAGGATACATTAATCATAAAAAAAATTAAAAAAAGAAATGGACCCACCCAATGACCCAAAAACTTCTCTTTTGGGGATTTACCCAAAGGAAACAAAAACACTTATCCAAAGAGATCTATATATATTTATATTCATAGCAGCACAATTGGTGATTGTGAACACTTGGAAGGAACTCAGATGTCCAACAACAGATAAGTAGCAAAAAAAAAAAAAGGTTTTTATATATTCTATTCAGCCTTTAAAAATGACACAGTAATTAGTTTATATCATCTTGGGTGGAACTTGAAGACATCATGATAGTGAGGTAATTCAAAAAGAGATATACAAACATCTAGTTAATCTCACTTGTAAGCAGGGCTCAGTAAACAGGAGCGGGGAGAATACAAAGTGAAACATGGACTGGGCAAGGTGTATTGTATCAAAGCAAAAGACCCTTTAGAAGGTTGAGGAAGGAGGGACTTGAAGAGACCCTTTTTGTCCTACTGTATAATGAAATTATGTTCATATGTCAATGACTTTATGGTAAGCAACTAACCTCCTCCAGAAAAATTATTTTTTTAAAGTCTAAATATCATCAGCACATGGTATCTGGTGCTTAATTTCTTCTAAGACTAAAAGCAAACAAAATAATGATCCACAAAAATGTTCGTTTTCTAATCTGTTAGAGCTGATTAGAAATAGCAGAAAAAGAATTAAAATTGTAGTGAAATGAAAATTGATAATCAGTTGAGAAATTAATCTGAACTATCCAGATAAAGCCCAATATGATCATTACCTCTTTAAGCACAGGAAATTGAGGCAGACCATACAAAGGATCCACAAGTCAAAACGGGCAGTTTCTAATCATTTAGAGTGTCCAAAGATGTCTGCAGACATCTTGACATCAATCGACAGAGACCAACTATTAGCTTCTGTTTTTTTGTTTTTTTTTTTTAGAAAAAGCTGGTTCCACAAAGGCAGACTGGCAGAGGGAAAGGCAAAACAGAAGAACCGAGGCACAGAAGTTCAATGTTCTACCAGTTGTACTATTTTCCCAGTCACTCCTATTATCAAGTCCTGAACTATTAAATTATAAATTTGTGTTATTTTAAGTTATTAAATCTCTAGTAATGTGTTAAAACAGCAAAGAGTAACTAATACAAGACACTTAAAAATAAGTCAATTTCCAAACAGAAAACTGTGTAAATGTCAGACATGGATTAGTCATGGAACTTACAGAAGTAAGTTAATTTTACTTTTCAGTTAAAAAAAATAGGTTAAATTATAAATTGGCCCAAGGTGAGTGAGTAGATGAACTGCACTTACATGCTCTTACAATAAAAACAAATTTATAACAGGCTGTGAAAATATATATATATATGTATATATATATATATATAAACTTGCACAGAAACCCAAACATGAAACCCAAACAAGCTTCCACAGCAAAGACAAGAGAAGAGAATCTAGGTGGTGAGGACAAAGAAGGACATATCCTACAACAGCTACAATATAGAAGGAATCGCTAAAGTGTGGAAATTTAATCTGAGGAGTAGGGAGGCAGGTTGTGCTGAAGCTTTAGCATCCTTTTTATGATCCTTCTCTTACAACATTAGAACAGGAGGTGTGAAACTCTGAGGCTTAAAGGCTTAACTTCTTACATGCAAGTGGGAAGTTCCTAAGAGGTAAAGCAGTGCTGCAAGTGTCTCTCTCCCTCTCTCCATCTCTAGCCCCCTGTCCCTCTCAATTTTTGTTTCTATCAAAAGGAAAAGACAAAAATAAAATAGCCACTAGGAGAGATGGACTTGTTGTGCAATCAACTCGAGATAACACTGATATCTATATACATGTATATACACTGATATATATATAGACATGTATATTTTTTTAGTATAGCTATATGCATGCAAGTACATATCTATTCATACATATATACGTACACATCATAATATGTATATCTAGGTATGCTCATGCATATACATGTAAATGCATATTTATGTATGTGTACACACAATCACATATGCACTGATAGGGACACAAATGTAAATAATTAAATTGTTATGAAGTTATGTTTACATGCTAGCAATGGTATTGTCAAGTCATACTATTCACAGAAATTTCTGAAAATGTCATTAACAATTTTAAAACGTTTAAATCTTTATATCTTAGGTGTGCTTACAGAATTAACTTAGACGCTAAAAAAATTAAAATAAAATAACTGACTTCTACTTCTGAAAAACAGAGCATTTTGCAACTGCCCGGTCTTTTTTCCTTAAAAAGATTCATGTAGATTTAGTTTAGGAATATATTGACTGCCTTCCGTATGAAATTTTTCATTCCTTGGATTTTTATTATGGACTCTTTGTCAGAAAGATACTTTGAAAACACTATTAAAGCAAAAGACAAACCATGTCTAGAATTTATAACATAAGGTCTAGAAATTTTTGTAAATGTCCAAAGAAGTTATGCAATTTGACTCTAATAAAGGTTCAGTTTTATTTTTTACTCAGGAAGAGATTTCTATCACAGCAGGATTTCTAGGGGGACATAGGATTCTCAGACTACTTCTTTTCAAGTTATTGTCCAATGCATTGATCTTTTTATTTAGTGGAGAGTGTTCTCCTGTGAAGCCTATTGACTTGGATTTAGTGTTTTTCCCCCCAAGGTATTTGTAGGAGATTCATGCCTTCCTGCTCACAGTTCAAAAGGCTTTAAAGCAAGTTTTTTTTTTCTTCTTCTCTCTCTCTCTTTCTTTTCTCGTTAAATTGATCAATTTAAGTAACCGAGCTTTCTAAATCATAAATTTTGTGAAAATAATCATTAAAGCAGTGGTAGCTCCAATGCTCAAGAGTTAATGCAAAGCATAATGTGTTGATCTTCAAACATCTTTTGAGGGAAAAAAAGTATGGAATTGTGCTACTCTTGAAAATACACAAAATAAGTAAGGTTGAAAAGGCTCTTCAAAGTTATCTGCTTCATAGTTTTTCTCCTTTGGTTTCAGAGTTAAAAACAAACCGATTAAAGGGGGTTATTCATTCCATATTGGCATTTACCCAGTCATCAGAGGGCTAATTCATAAGAAAATAAAAGTGACTATGCCTCGTTATATAGGTAGATCAAATTATTTGTCCTAATGTGGCCTCTTAGAACAGAAAGTGGCATGAGTTCTATGGTTATTGTTGCTTAAGAGAATACTCTGATCAAAACAAGAAAAGAGCAAGGTTAAATTTTCACAAACAAGAAAATAATAGATTTTTAAATCCAGGGTCATTAGCTTAGAGTTTAGTAGGTGTAGTGATAAAATTCCTGAGCAGGAAACCATAAGTATAGTGAAGGTGGTAAGTTTTTATCTCAGAGAAATAAAATTGCAGATCCCTAAGGAAATTTATTAACAAGTAACCTGAGGATTTACTTCTAAAAATTTATTCCAGACCAGATAATCAAGTTATCTGCTATGAAAAAAAGACAAAGGGTGAACATTCAATGATGGCCTGGTTTAATTATGTTTCTGATTCAATGGTGCCATTCAGACATAATCTTTGAGTGTTTTCTTCAAGTACTGGGTTTGCCAAAGATAGTGTTCTTTTTTCCAGCAAGAGCACTTAGGCTTTAAAAAATAAGGATGAATGGGGATTAAACAAAAAAGGAAAACATCTGAGGGATGTAATGTTAGGTTACAGAGCTCTCTGAAAAGTCAGGTGCTAGTAAAAAAAGTGATTCATGTATCTATATTAACTGTAAGCAAGCATTAATGTTATGAAGAATTAAGATGATGAAGAAATTTCAGTGACTCGATAACAAGTTTAACAAATAAAAATACATTTTATTAGTGTTTCATTATAAACTATTTCAATAATTAATTTAAAGAAAATTTTTTTCATCATAGATTTGATAATAATGTTCTCAATTGGGCACTGAGAATAATGAATCAATCAGCAAAACAGTTTGATATTGCTAATCTGTGACAGAATGACATATTGGGCTATTTCTAAAGCATAGCATACCATTTATAAAACAGGACTTATATATAATTTGTTATGTCCTGACAAAACAAATGTCAGTGGAATACATAAGAAAATAATTCCTGCCATCCTTTGGGATCAGTTATCGCAAGAAAGAAACTATTCATGTTGGTATGAATGTGACTGTCTATTGTAATTATGCCTTTCAAATGCCACTTAATCAGACATGACCAACTACCTTAACCTATAGTCCTTACTTTTTGCTTAGCAAGCATCTATCAAATATACTCGGAGAGGTTCTGGAGTTATTTTTTATCTTTTTTTTTTCTGGTTCACTGTTACTCTATTTTATTTTTGTTTGTTTGTAGTCTAGTTAAATTGCTATATCAATTCCAAATTTCAATTTTACAACTCTTTCATTTTGTTGGTTTCCTATATCTTTATTCTCTTTATAAAGGCGATGCTGTTCATAGACATATGATCTAAAAAAAACCATAAAAGTACTTAAAATTTAAGACAAGAATCCACCATTTACAATGATAGAGGTTGTAAGGTGGTAGCCTGATTTCTCATGGCAATATGGAGAACACTAGGTGTAAAACAATAAAAATCTGACAGAAAACGTGTCCTGAAGCCTGAAATAGAGAGATGCTAACTTGTCGATTCAAAGATAAATGGTGGGACTTAGCAGTGGTTCACCCAGATGAGCACACCACTTAAAATACAATTTGGGGTTTAAGTCCCAATTTGGAGTTTAAGTCCCAAATCCCCACCTGCAGGAGGGAAGTTTCATGATTGGTGAAGCCGTGTTGCAGGTGTCTCTCTGTCTTTCTTCCTCTCGATACCCCCTTCCCTTCTCAATTTCTCTGTCTCTATACAATCAATAACAAATGAAATATTAAAATAAAGAAGACATAACATGTCAAAGTCAGAGATAATATGCAAAACATTGACAAAGTGTGCTAGGGACAATTAGCTACCAATGAAGAATGAATCCCAGTTATAGAGGAAGCCTTATTTGATATGTTTCCAGATGTGCAGGGAACTACTCCTTGCTAAATTATTTGCATGTGTGGGAGGGAATCTGAAAGAGGAGATTATGATAGTTGTGGAAAATGAGTAAGGCTTTGGAAGAGGAAAGGCACTATTATCAGTTGTTTCTTACCAACTATTGAGAAACATCTCACTCTCTTAGCAATTGATAGGTCCATACTGATTCAAACTATTCAAATGGAAATCCTGCTAAAGAGTGTGATTTCACTATTAAGACAGAATTTCCAGACCACAAATGGGTTCGAAGGAACTTGAGGAAAGTATCAGTAACACATTTGTGAGAGTTGTACATAAGAATCATCTCTTACGGTGTCGGGCAGCGGATTAAGCACAGGTTGTGCAAAACTCAAGGACCAGCGTAAGGATCCGGGTTCGAGCCCCACCTGCAGAGAAGTCGCTTCACAAGTGGTGAAGCAGGTCTGCAGGTGTCTATCTTTCTCTCCCCATCTCTGGCTTCCCCTCCTCTCAGGATTTCTCTCTGTCCTATCCAACAACAACGACATCAATAACTACAACAATAAAACAACAAGGGCAACAAAAGGGAATAAATAAATATTTTTTAAAAATCATCTTGGAAATTACCATCATTGGGTTTGAATTCAATGTAAGAGTACCTTGCACCCTCCCCCACCAGGTAGACTTACTTTTATTTTTTTTATTGGTAGTGATTAAATAATGATCAAGAATATTATGAGATAATAGGGATATAATTCATACCATCAGAATTCTGTATCTCAACCCTTGCCTTGGAAGGTTCCCCATTCTTTTTCCCTCTGGGAGTATGAACCAAAGATCTTTATGAGGTGCAGAAGGTGGGAGGTCTGGCTTCTATAATTTCTTCTCTACTGGACACGGGAATTGATAGGTTGATCCATACCCCCAGGCAGAGAGATTTTTTTTTTTTTTATCACACTTTCTGTCCCTGCCAAGAATCTTTAGGGCAGGAGGAAATCTAGCTTATATTTCCTGCTGGGAAAACATAATAAGCATTATGCTAGGTGCTAGATATTTCTCAATGCAGCACCCAAATTTCAAGTTTCAGAGCGTGATTAATGTGGAGTCCCATAGATAACGGCAGTGGATTCAGGAGCCCTAGAGAAAGGTTGAGACTTCAGTCATGGTATGTGCCCAGCTATGACAGATCAATAAAGGTAGAGGTGTAGATGCAGTTTTTCTAATTTCCTGGGGCTATAGATGTTATCAGCAATTTTTTTAAAGCAAACATTCTTGTCCTATTACAAATGCTTTAGCATTTTCAAAACAACAGAAACAATAGCATCTGTTATTTTGATTATCATGTTTTTCCAGACTTATAGCAAATATCTTATTATTGTAATGTAGTATAATACAGTATACTATAGTAATTAATGTGTAGTCCAGATATCTGTCAGCTTGTGTCTGTGCATGCTCCTCAGAATGACTATGTTTACTAGTGATCTGACTATGTTGTTGCTCAACCTAAGTAGAAAAAGAAAGTGCTACTGAGTGGAAGAGATAAAGTCCTTCATGAAATATGTATATACTGGCGACAAGGCAGTCTCTAATTGAGTAATTCCAGGGCTCCATGCCCTTGAATTATACTGCTTACATACATTAAACATGGCAAAACTGTCGGTAGGTATCAATAATTCTGAAGATAATGTGTGCAGTGTTGCCTGTCATTCAACTGACAAACAATTGGCAGGTAGCTTTTATAATAGCAAGATGGATTCTTGTATAGAATGTGTTGATTGCTTATGTCAGTCCCTTTGAAATTTTACAGCAGTTGTAATTAGAGCTGTAAATCTCTTTTAACTATAATTAGATTACTATTTATACCAACTGTCATTTCTTAAACAGCCTAAGACACCACTATGGAGGGGGGAAAGGTGAAGGGCAAGGGACAATATAACTTCATTAAAAAATAATCACTATTAAGAATTATCTATATGCAGTTTGAGAAATTTAAATGCCAAGATCAGTGAGATGGGACCATGAATAACTGTTATTCCCAAAGGGAAAAAACTTAAGTCTTTTCCTGGCCTTTCCTATGATAGACCATGCAGTCAATAGTATACTCACCTATGCATGAGAATAACATAAGATTAGAGAATGTCTGTGTCAAAGAGTTCTTCACTTTACGTTTTATTAAATACCAATTCCCATTTGAAATAACCCTTGTGTTGACTGTCATCCTGTAAGACTTTGGAATACTTTAGAAAAATACTGATTGTATATTGGCTTTCTCCATTTACCCCTCCAAATCAAAGTATTGAGAAACCTAACACACATCTCTTTGTAAACAAGGTGACCAATAAATTCATCTAATTAGAATGATGTGATGCCCAGATGAAGCTTTATTCGTCCAATTGTAGTAGAAAGGAGAGATTAAAGCAATGAAGGAACTTCATGGACATGGAAATAGATGTCTCTCCTTGCATTTAACACTGTGAAGTAAGTAACACCCAAATTGAGCTATTTTATTAGTTTGCATCATTTATATTCATGTGTTTTCTCAGTTAAAAAAAGGGGGTATTATACTAGATTATTTTACATCATATTTTAGATCTAGTAACTGATTTTCACATCTGAAGTCTGCTAACTTTTGTATCCAGATTTAGTATGAGGTAAAAGTCTTTGATGTGGCTTTTTAAATATAATATATAAGTATATAATATATAATATAATTATATAACTATATATTATAAATATACATATATATACATATGTATATATTACTGAAGGGATAGTGGTACAGCATCAATGCCTATGTTTTATAGTTCCTTCTGGTTCCATTTTAGAAGGCTATATGTTTCTAGGAACTCTAACATTTCTACCAGGTTCTTTAGATTGGTGGCATATAGTTGTTCATATAAGCTTCACTTGATAATTTGAACTTCTATGGTATCTGTTGTGATATTTCCCCTTTCACTTACAGTTCTGTTTATTTGAGTTTTCTCCATTTTTTTTTTTCTTAATGAGTCTAGCCAAGGGTTGCCAATTTTGTTTACTCTTTCAAAGAACCAACATTTAGCTTTATTGATCTTTTGTATGGTTCTCTTATTTCTGATGTTGTTTATTTCACCCTAATTTTAGTTTTTTTATTTTTATTTATATATTCATTTATTTTATTTAAATTTCTTTATTGGGGGAAAAATGGCTTGCAGTCAACAGTAAAATGCAATAGTTTGTACATGTGTGACATTTCCCAGTTTTCCACATAACAAAAGAGCCTCCACTAGGTCCTCCTCTGCTATCATGTTCCAGGACCTGAACCCTCTCCCCCACCCCAGAGTCTTTTACTTTGGTGCAATATATACCAAGTCCAGTCCAAGTTTTGTTTAGTGTTTTCCCTTCTGATCTTGTTTTTCAACTTCTGCCTATGAGTGAGATCATTCCCTATTCATCCTTTTGTTTCTGACTTAGCTCACTTAAAATGCTATCTTCAAGCTCCATCCAAGATGGGGTGAAGAAGGTAAAATCATTATGAACCTGAGACTTTGGAGCCTCAGGAATAAGAGTCTCTTTGCATAGCCATTATGCCATCTAGCCCTGTTCACATTTCTCAGTTTTCCACATAACAATTCAACTCCCCTCTAGGTCTTCCTCTGCCATCATGTTTCAGGACCTGGCCCCTCCCTCCTCCACCCCAGGGTCCTTTACTTCAGTGCAATACACCAGACCCAGTTCAAGTTCTGCTTTGTGTTTATTTTTCAAATTTTTCTCTTTTGTAATTAGATTCATTTCATTGAAGATGCCTTTAAACTTCAGATGGAAAAGAGTTCTGTTAACATTTTTCCTCTAAGTATTTGATAGTTTCTGATCTAATATTCAAGGGGCGAGACTTCAATTCTTATTGGGAAGAGCAAAAGTATTATGGTCATTGTTTCAGTCTACCACAAATGCATTTTGAATACCATGAGGGTATAAAGTTAAAAAAAAAAAGTATACATTGTAGGGGTCAAGATAATGAAAGAAAGACAATAGGAGGACTATCAGAAGTAATGTCAGGAAGCACCCCCTATGGTTCACACCCCTCCCTTTGCCTTGGAAGTCTGGCATTCCTTGTTGTCAGTGTATCAATTCTGACAACTAAGATTCAATAGAGACTGAAGCCTATACATTTAAAAAAAAAAAAATCAGGAGTCTGGCGGTAGCGCAGAGAGTTAAGCGCACGTGGCGCAAAGCTCAAGGACCCATTCAAGGATCCCAGTTTGAGCCCCCCCCCCACATGCAGGGGAGTCACTTCACAGGCATTGAAGCAGGTCTGCAGGTGTCTATCTTTCTCTCCCCCTCTCTTGTTTTCCCCTCCTCTCTCCATTCCTCTCTGTCCTATCCAACAACAATGACGACATCAATAACAACAACAATAATAACTACAACAACAATAAAAAACAAGGGCAAGAAAAGGAAAATTAATTAATTAATTAATTAATTAATTCGTATTTGGTGAGAAACCCAACCATTGACTCTCCTGATTCACCCAAAATTGAGTGACTTTTCAGAATGTAGAGAAATAATTTGTGCTTTTGAAAACCCTGATGAATTCATTTGTCTCAGCAATGTTCTCAGTGACTGTTCACCTGTCATGAGAGTACCACAATCCTCCTCATTTTTTTCTGCCAGGGCTTTACTGGGGCTTCACCTGTGCAATTACATTGCTCCAAGTAGACCCTTGCCCCCCTTTTTACAATGTGTGTGTCACTGTGTGTGTGTGTGTGTGTGTGTGTGTGAGAGAGAGAGAGAGAGAGAAAGAGAGAGAGAAAGAGAGAGAGGGAGACAAAAAGAGAGAGAGAAGATACCACAGCACCACTCCACAGCTCACAAAGCATTCCCTTTGCATGACACTCCCAGATGGTGGTTGGAGGCTTAAACTTAGTTTCTTGCACATGGTAAAGTGTGCAAGTATGTAGTCTTTTTGTAAAAAAAAAATATATATATTTATTTAAAAAAGGAGACATTAACAAAACTGTAGAATAGGAGCGGTACAACTCCACACAATTGTCACCACCAGATCTCTATATCCCATCCCCTCCCCTGATAGCTTTCCTATTCTTTATCCCTCTGGGAGTATGGACCCAAGGTCATTGTGGGTTGCAGAGGGTGGAAGGTCTGGCTTCTGTAATTGCTTCCCCACTGAACATGGGCTTTGACTGGTAGGTCCATACTCCCAGTCTGTCTCTCTCTTTTCCTAGTAGGGTGGGGCTCTGGGTAAGCAGAGCTCCAGGATATATTGGTGGGGTCCTCTGTCCAAGGAAGTCTGGTAGGCATCATGCTGGCATCTGGAGCCTGGTGGCTGAAAAGAGAGTCAAACAAAGCCAAACAAATTGTTGAATAATTATGGACCCAAGGGCTGTAGTAGTGCAGATGAAGTACTGGGGGGTACTCACTGAAGACTATTGTGTATTTTTACTTTCAGGTATATATTTTACCCTAGTTTATGGATACGTGTGAACATATGCTCTATCTCAGGGGACCTGGTCTATATCTAGGTTTTGGGACTTTGTTAGGAAGTGAAACACCTGGAATGGAATTAGAGAATACCATGAAAGGAAAGGTCTCACCCGAGTTAATGAGGGTGAAGGGTTGTCATTCCACACGTGAAGTCTCTGGACACAGTCTGAAGTGAAACATGCTGAGGTGGCACTCGTTGCATTGATTAGGTTGTGATCGGCGGATGCAATATTGTTTGACATGAATTGAGAGAAGCATGCAGGAATTTTAGTTATTTTATTCCTTCTGTTTTTTTTAAGTTTCATTCGTTGCTCTTCTTCTAAGTCTTTAAGGTGTGTGGTAAGGTTGTTTACTTGAGTTTTTTCTTATTTCCTTTATTTTATTTTTTATTAGTTATTTAATACTGATCAACAAGATTGTGTGATAAGAGGGGTACACTTCCATATAATTCCCACCATCAGAGTTAAATATCCTGTCCCCTCCACTGGAAGCTTTCCTATTCTTTATCCATCTCTGAGAGTATGGACCAAAGAACTTTATGGGGTGTAGAAGGTGGGAGGTCTGACTTCTGTTAATTGCTTCTCCACTGGACATGGGTGTTGATAGGTCAATCCATACTTCCCAGCCTATATCAGATTTCCCTAGTGAGGTAGGGCTCTGGGGAGTGGGGTTCCAGGACGTATTGGTCAGGTCATCTGCCCAGAGAAGTCAGGTAGCCTTGACAGTACCATCTGCAATTTGGTGGCTGTAAAATATTAATATATAAAGCAGAGGGGACCCAGTGGTAGTACTGCAGATTAAGCGTTTTGAAGTTGCTGTGTAGCTAGTGCTCACATTATATATTTACATAGTAAGTTCATCAAGATGAAAATGACTCAATAATGAATAACTGTTTGTAGCTCAAAACACAAGGACTGGCTTAAGGATCCAGGTTGGAGCCCCCAGTTCCCCACCTTCAGGTTTGCAGATATCTGTCTTTATCTCTCCCTCTCTGTCTTCCCCTCCTCTCTACATTTATCTTTGTCCTATCCAACAACAAAAATGATAACAATGATGACAATAACAACAATAGCAATAAGGGTAACAAAATTTTCACTAGTCAGTAAATTTAACAGTTATTCATTATTGAGTCATTTTCATCTTGATGAACTTACTATGTAAATATATAATGTGAGCACTGGCTACACAGCAACTTCAAAACCAAAACAAATAATGCCCATAACCATACCCATTTCTACCAGAATGATACCACCATACACGAAAGTCAGACAAGTTATCACTTCTGATATTATTTGCATACTATGCATTTTATCAGCAAATTGCAGGAATTCTGTCTTCAAGATATAATGTAATTTTCTCATTTTTTCTAGTTGAACTGACAACACTCCAAATAAAATCATCATCATTTTTTTGTGTGTGTGTGTGGACTACACTGGGTGCTACTTAACTGGTGTTACACTTAGGATTTATTGCCTTTCTGTGACTCATTCACTATAGGGCAGTTCAGTGATCTGTGAAAGATAAAATAAAGTATCCCACTTCCCTGCCTAAAATCTACAAGTAGTTGCCATCACAGTTATAACCAAATCTAAACTCCTTCTTATCACAGCCCAAAAAAGAACTGCTCCAACTGATTCATGCTTAATATTTCGATGGCATCACAGAACATTTCTCTATACTCTCTTTCTTGCTCTTTTTTCCCCTGCTGAGTTTTTGCCTTCTGAATTTATTAACTCTTTCTAAACATTACCTTGATTTTAAAATCTCTCCTGAGTTTCTAGGCATTTCTAATTGTTTTCAACTTTATTGAGCTTTCATTACTTTCATAATCCTCTCCCTTCACTTTGATTTTTGGTATTACTCTTTCATAAAAAGCAAAGTTCATCTTCATAGCTATATTTTTCAAAAGTTCATCTTCATAGCTATATTTTTCAAACTATATAAACCTCTTAAAGAAGAAATGTCCGGGGACAGGGTTGTGGTATACTGGGTTAAACGCACATAGTCTTTAAGGTCCCACACAAGGATCCCAGTTTGAGCCCTCAGCCCCTTACCTGCAGGGGGTTTGCTTCACAAACAATGAAGCAGGTCTGCAAGTGTTTCTCCCTCTCTATCTTCCTTGTCCTCCCCCCCAATTTCTCTCTGTCCTATCCAAAAAAATAGGAAAAATGGCCACAGGAGTAGTAGATTCATAGTGCAGGCACCAAGCCCCAGCGGTATCCCTGTAGGGAAAAAAAAGAAGAAGGAGGAGGAGGAGGAGGAGGAGGAGGAGGAGGAGGAGGAGGAGAGGAGGAGAAGGAGAGGAGGAAGAAGAAGAAGAAGAGGAAGAAGAAGAAATGAACTGAAGAACAACATACTGTCTTTTTCTTTGATTCAAGTATTTTTAATACACTTTATTTTCCTAGAGAATGGTGCAAGATAATAGCTTGTATTTTGGTTTCAATCACTTGAAATATGCAGAGTGGTCTATGCTGTCTTATCAAACCTTCTTCTTCATTTTTTTAAAGATAGTGACAAGAAGAGGCAGAGAGAGAGAGAGAGAGAGATCACAGCACAAAAGCTTCCTTCATCAGCAGTGGGGGCAAGGCTTGAATCAAAGTTGTGTACGTAGCAAAAACAGCATAATATCCAAATGAACTACTTTCCAGCCCTAAAGCCTCTTTTTACAGATGCATATTTTTCTCTTCTCTTCTTTTGCTTATTTCCTAGCTTTACTGGGATATAATCACATATGACATTGTATAACATTAAAGTGTATTAAAGTGTACAATGTGAATATATAATTTATATAGTGAAATGATTTCAATAAAGATAGTTCACTCATAGATTTCCACACATTTCTAACTTGTGTATGAGGAATATTAAGATCTATTTTCTTAACAAACGTTAGTCATTATAGTTACCATGCTTCTACTTTTATATACTTTGCTACATTTACATGTTTTGCTACATGGATTTTTTTTTTTCCTCCTGGGTTATTGCTGGGCTCAGTGCCTGCACCATGAGTCCACCAGTCCTGGTGGCCATTTTTCCCCCCTTTTGTTGCTCTTGTTGTTGTAGCCTCGTTGTTGTTGTTATTATTATTGCCATTATTGATGTTGTTCGTTGTTGGATAGGACAGAGAGAAATGGAGAGAGGAGGGGAAGATAGAGGGGGGAGAGAAAGATAGACACCTGCAGACCTGCTTCACCGCCTGTGAAGCGACTCCCCTGCAGGTGGGGAGCCGGGGGCTCGAACCGGGTTCCTTAAGCCAGTCCTTACACTTTGCACCACGTGCGCTTAACCCACTGCGCCACCGCCCGACCCCCACTACATGGATTTTTTTAAGCAAAGGGAATAGTACTTCTATATGGCCTAGTGCCACCTCTGTATTTTTAAATTGTTGCCTTTCAATACATCACTTTTATTCATTCTGTAATAATCTAGTTATTATAGCATTACTACAAAGTTTATTTTTTAGGATTGATGATTTCTCTTATAATTTAAGTTTTAGTAAAACTAATTGTTTGATAAGAGGTAGCTGGCTTTCTGCTGTTTTGCATTCACTTTATTTCTTAGGTTCTCAAGTCTTGACAAAGTTTTTAAAAAGTTAAAAAAGAAAAGAAAACAGAATGTAAGAGTTTTCAGCTTTGGTTTGGAGGAATGAAAATAACTTTAAAAATCCACATAGACTAAGAATCTGCTTGGAAACCCAATAGCTCTTAGCAAACATTATTTTGACGAGTTAAATGTAAATGAATCACAAACACACAGACTAAATTTCCCCCTAAAAAGCACTTAAGTTTAAAATGGAAGGAGCAATGCCTTTTAGAAAAATTCTATCACTATTCAAATATTTACATAATAGCTTGAGCTGTTTCACAATCCAAATGTGCATATAAGTTCAACCAACTTTATGTCATTTTAAAAATCAGATTAGTGTTTCAGGATCACTTAGAACAGTTCAATATGTAAAATACCTCATTTTCTCATCAGAAGTAACTCTCAGGTATAAGACTTAGCCTTTTTATTCTGGCATATCACTCATTAGCCATTTTTTAAATATGGAAAGAGAAAGTCATTTTACTCATTTAAAAGTAGATGTACAACAGTGGGCTATGTGTAAAAGCATATACATATAGGCAAGTATCACACATAAACAGAAGAGAAGGGACCTGGAAGGGAGTCCATAGGGGAAAGTGCATGTTTAAGACACTGGGTTTGATTTTATTATTATTATTATTATTATTATTATTATTATTATTATTATTATTATATTTAAGAAAGGAGACATTAACAAAATCATAGGATGGGGGGGTACAACTCCACACAATTCCTGCCACCCAATCTCTATATCCCGTCCCCTCCCCACTAGCTTTCCCATTCTCTATCCCTCTGGGAGCATGGACCCAGGGTCATTGTGGGTTGCAGAAGGTGGAAGGTCTGGCTTCTGTAATTGCTTCCCCTCTGAACATGGACATTGACTGGCTGATCCATACTCCCAGTCTGCTTCTCTCTTTCCCTAGTAGGGTGGGTCTCTGGGGAAGCGGAAGTTCCAGGACTCATTGGTGGGGTCTTCAGTCCAGGGAAGCCTGGCCTGCATTCTGATGGCATCTTGAACCTGGGGGCTGAAAAGAGAATTAACATGCAAAGCCAAACAAATTGTTGAAGAATCTTGGACCCAAAGGATGGAATAGTGGAGATAAAGTGTTGGGGGGTACTCACTGCAAACTCTAGTGTACTACTGCTTTCAGGTATATATTTGCCCTGGTTTATGGATACGTGTGGACATATGCTCTATCTCCTGGAACCTGGTCTTATATCTAGGTTTTGGGACTTTGTTAGGAAGTGAGCCACCTGGGATGGAGTTAGAGAATAATATGAAAGGAAAGGTCTCACCGGAGTAATGAATTTGAAGGGTTGTCATTCCACACCTGAAGTCTCTGGGCACAGTCTGAAGTGAAGTATGCTGGGGTGGAACTCGTCGTGTTGATTAGGTTGCAATCAGCGGATGTAATATTATTTGATAAGAATTGGGAGAAGCATACTGGAAAGTGGGCTCTACCCTAGGGTCCCAGGACTGGGGGAAGTTTAGGCTCTATAGTGGAAATGTGAGGTTCCTGCTGTCTTAAGGGTTCAAGAAGACAATGGATAGCTATTGTTAACTTCACATTATTTGGTAATTAGGTTAACTTTGAAAAGTCCCTTTGTTAGACATAAAATTTCCCCCCCTCTCATATTTATTAAATAGTGATTTATATGACTACAATTTAAAAGGTGTGTACATAAACGCCATTCCCATCACCAAAAGATTGTGTCCCAGCCCACCCCCCACCCCCCCACCGGCCCAGGAAGCCGCATGTCCATCCTCCCCCTCACCACAGGGTTTTTACTTTGGTGCCCTACTTTCAATTTAGTTTCTTTTAGTTTCCCTTTCTGATCTTCTTTCTCAACTTCTGTTGATGAGTGGGATCATCCCATACTCATCTTTATCTTTCTGACTTAGCTCACTTGACATAATTCCTTCTAGCTCTGAAAGTCATTTTACTCATTTAAATGTAGATGCACAACAGTGGGCTATATGTAAAAGCATATACATATAGGCAAGTATCACACATAAACAGAAGAGAAGGCAGAAGAGAAGGGACCTGGAAGGGAGTCCATAGGGCAAAGTGCATGTTTAAGACACTGGGTTTGATTATTACAACCACAAGAGAATATCAAAGACAAAAACAAACAAACAAACAAACAAAAAAGCAGGTAACTGTGATTTGTGGAATGGTGTTTTAATGTCTTTTCCCTTGTCTCTCCTTTTCCTTCTCTCTCTCTCTCTCTCTCTCTCTCTTTCTCTGTCTGTCTGTCTCTCTCTCTCATAAATTGTCGTATGCTTTACATTGGCTTGTTCTAGCCCTCCCCCTCCAAGAGAAATGGATGAGTCCTGTTAATTTCGCGGGCCTGCTTGGCCCCGCCCCAAGGGACCCTGGGAGAGGGTTCCGGACTCCGAGAGTTCCTGAGTTCCCCAGTGACAGAGTTCCTGAGTTCCGGAGTTCGAGAGTGCGAGAGTGCGAGAGTTTCTGAGTTCGAGAGTAAGGGAGAGGGTTCCTGAGTTCCAGAGTAAAAGAGAGAGTGCTTGCGCCGCCGCAAAGAGACAGCAGAGTTCTGTTTGGTGATTAGTTTGTCTTAGTTTGTGAATCGTTGTTCCTGAATAAAGAAATACAGCTGCCCTGCCCAGCCGTTGTCTCCGCGTCTCTGTTCACCACCGTGAAGCTAGCCGGCCGAGGCCAACCTGCCCAGCTAGAGCCTACGAATTTTAACAACAATAAATAAATATCATAGGGAGTTGGGAGGTAGCGCAGCGGGTTAAGCGCACGTGGTGCAAAGCGCAAGGACCGGCATAAGGATCCTGGTTTGAGCCCCGCTCCCCACCTGCAAGGGAGTCGCTTCACAGGTGGTGAAGCAGGTCTACAGGTGTCTTATCTTTCTCTCCTCCTTTCTGTCTTCCTCTCCTCTCTTCATTTCTCTCTGTCCTATCCAACAATGACATCAATAACAACAACAATAATAACTACAACAACAACAACAAAAAAGCAACAACAATATGTCTTTAAAAAAATTAGACTAGTGAGGTGGATCAACAATAGAGTGCATTGTGAAGCTCTAGATTCAGTATTTAACATCATAGTTTTTGCTTAAGTAAAAAGCAATGGATAGATATGTACTACCCTAAAACATTGGGCAGACAGAAAAGTCAGACTGAGAGCAATTTTATAAGCTATCAGACTTCAGAGACTGGACAATCTTATTTTAATTTTAAATACGTATGAATGTGGACTACATATTCCAGGCTTAGAAAATGTAGTATTTTGTAGACACATCAGACTTTCAATTCACTGAAATCCCAATCAGGCAGAAAACCATTCTTTATTGTTTATCTCACTGCCTATTCTATTGTACCCATAGTAAAGTAAAAATTAAAACACTTAAAGTAATCTCAAATCAGAAAGTCATATTAGGAGAATCAAATATTAATTATAAATAGAGTTACATCAAAAATTAGATAAATGTCTCTTTCCTAATATCGTCTTCTTTTTTAAAAGATTTTATCTATTTATGAGAAAGATAGGAGGAAAGAGAAAGAACCAGACATCACTCTGGCACATGTGCTGCCGGGGATCAAACTCATGACTTCATGCTTGAGAGTCCAAAGCTTTACTACTGAGCCACCTTCTGGGCCACCCTAATACCCTCTTCTTAAATCCTTTTCCTACCTTGCTCTACAACACCAAAGCTAAGAACTAGACTTCCTATACTATGCCTTTCTTTAATTCCCTAAACTTTTTAAACAAATATCTTTATATATCCATGGCAGCTTAAGATCTATACTGTTATTTTAATTTTACAATAATTTGCTACCTGTTAAACTGGAAGTTTTAAATATCTATTTTAATGATTGTAGGTCCCATGTTCACAGAGAAACATAAAGTTAATCCTCCATAAATTGCTATCTAATAGTATTTTATTGAAAAGATGTACACATCTGCCAAATTAAATATTTTTTTTTCAGGGGCCAGGCAGTGGTGTACCTGGTTAAGCCCTCACATTACAGTAAGCAAGTACCCAGGTTCAAGCCCCTGGTCCCCATCTATAGGTAGGAAGCTTCACAAGTGGTGAAGCAGGTCTTCAGGTATCTCTCTGTCTTTCTCCCTCTCTATCTCTCCATCCCTTCTCAATTTGTCTCTGACTCTATTCAATAATAAATAAATAAAAATATTTTTTAAAAAAGAATTTGGACATAAAAAAAAGATTTATTTCAGACCAGTTTTATGGCTCAGAGATTAACCCACAAACTAGAAGTAAGTTTAATATCTATATGAAAAAAAAGCAGATGTAGTTTCATAAATGAAGGCCTACATTTTAAGTAATTCTAATGTTGCTGAATATCAAATCGTAAGTGTCATGGCATTAAAATTAAGCTTTGTGATTCTGCCTCTGGAAAAAAAATGAATTTCAGAAATAATAAAGTGTAGAGAGAGGAGGATCAACAATTTATAAAGTGAAGCTATATACCCTTGCAAGTTTCATACTGAATGTTTACTAGTTACCAGTGGAAAGTGATTCTAATATATAGAAATCAGCGCTAAGCTTTCATACCTTAAATGACATTGAGTTGGTTGTGGTTAATGAGCAACATGAGCCTACATTCCCAGCGTGTATACATACAGAAATTGGGTGACAAATAATGGATGCTGTATTTTCAAACACTACTAAGACTATAAAATGTAAAGGTTATTTTAACCCTTAATCCTGATCAATCTTCTTGCTCTAATTTTAGTAGCATACTTTAGGTGGGAAAAATTCATTTCAAATGTCAGCAGGTTAATGAAAGAATTTTTTTTCTCATGGTATAATTTAAAAAAAAATTTGTTAGAGTCAAAGAAATAGTCATTTTAACCTCAAAATTCTTGTAAGTTTCTTGACATCAGTTAACCACCACACTTTCTATTTTGATTTTCCCAAATATAGGCATCTATTAAAAGCAAAATATAGCACAGATAGATGCAAATTAAAATATACTTAAAGTAAAAAATCTAAAATAGACATTTGACTATGTATGATAAGTGCTAAAATACCTAGTTAACTAACATAGATACACTTCAGTTATTATCAGAAAATCTTTTACTAAAGTGCTTGCCTCTAACAAATGAGGACACAGATTCAGTTTGTTGTATGCTTCTCTGGTCTTTCTGTCATTAAATAAATAAAAATCAAATCTTCAGGACTAGAGAGATAGCACAAATGATTAGAGCACAGAGCTTTCATACCTGAGGTGCGAAAGGCCACGGGTTCAATCTGTGGTACTACCTTATTCCAGAGTCATACAGTGCTCTGGGCCCCTTTCTCTAAGACTCATTTTCATAGCAAATGAATCATTAAATTAATTAAAAACAGAAGAAATAATACTTATTTTTTTTATTTTTCTTTGCTCTATATGATGTCTATAAAATTGGCTGTTTAGATGATACTTTAACAGAAAAGTTTGAATGGCTTCTTTATCAGTACTTAAAAAAATAATCCTTGGTTATTAATAATAATAATATAATAGTAATTTACAATATTTCCCATGAATAACACAACCCAACATACTTTCTCCTATTTCTTCTTTCCTTCACTAACTTTCTGGTCTATTTTTCATTCTGAATACTTTCTTCCCTTAGTCACACCACCCCTTTCCATTCATTTACTCTTATTTTGAAATCAGTCCCTTCTCCGAGATCTGTAGCTTAAGTCACATCTGAATTTCCTGGACTTAAGACTCGGGAAGACAAAGCAATAAAATTTTGGCACTCAATCAAGAATCTCATCTAGAAAGTACAGATCTTATAAGTACCTAAAACTTAACTTTGAACTCTGAAGCCTGATACTTGAATTCCCAACTGAGGTAGAAATTCTAACGAGTAATTGAAACTGAACAGTTTTCTGGTTAGCAGAAAAATTTTCAGGTAAGATTTGCACTAGTAAAAGTCACTATGAGGTTTTGAATAGAGCCACATAAATATAGTTTCTTCTCAGTCTGATTCTTGAAAATTTTGCACATATAAATGTGAAACTATACACTTTAGAATATAGAAATTGTTATCGTCACATTATTTGGTGATAGGGTTAACTTTGGAAAGTCCCTTTGTTAGGGTTTGGGGTATAATAACCAGCATCTTGTATATAACTGTGCTACAGATTGCTTCTGTTCTCCCTGGTCTAGGCTTTTGAGAGAGCCAACATATCAAAGACAGCCTATGTATTAAAAAGACTCAGTCTGTGTTTTAAGAAGTTCTAGACGTATGATCAATTTTTCCCCTAACTATCCACTGTCTTCTTGAACCCTAAAACAACAGGAACTTCACATTTCCACTATAGAGCCTATATTTCCCCCAGTCCTGGAACCTTAGGGTGGGGCCCACTTTTCTGCATGCTGTTCTCAATTCAAATTAAATAATATTGCACCCGCAGATCGCAACCTAATTAACGCAATGAGTGCCACCCCAGCATGCTTCACTTCAGACTGTGCCCAGAGACTTCAAGTGTGGAATGACAACCCTTCAGCTTCATCACTCGGGTGAGGCCTTTCCTTTCATAGTATTCTCTAATTCCATTCCAGGTATTCCACTCCCCAATAAAGTCCCCAAACCTAGATATAGTCCCTGAGATAGAGCATAGGTTCACCCGTGCCCATAAACTAGGGGAAAATATATACCTGAAAGCAGAAGTACACAAGAGCATAGAGGGAATACCCTCAACACTTCCTCTCCACTATTACAGTCTTTAGGTCCATGATTGTTCAACAATTTGTTTGGTTTTGTATGGCTTTGTATGTTAATTCTCTTTTCAGCCACCAGGTTCTGGATGCCAGCAAGATGCTGACCAGACTTCCCTGGACAGATGACCCCATCAATGTGTACTGGAGCTCTGCTTCCTCAGAGTCCCACCCTACTAGGGAAAAGAGAGGCAGACTGGGAGTATGGATCCACCAGTCAACACCCATGTTCAGCAGGGAAGCAATTACAGAAGCCAGACCTTCCACCCTCTGCAAGCCACAACAACCCTCTTATTCTATGGTTTTGTTAATGTCTCCTTTCTTAAATAAAAAAAAAAGAATATAGAAATTAATTTTTTTATGTGTCTCACTTCACAAATAAGCATCTCCTTAGATTTGGGTTCCCATTTACCCCATTTCACATAAACCAGAATCTAAGAAGAAAAGTCACTTCTAAGGGTTTTCCCAATCCAGAATGTAATCTCTCCAGCTGATTTCTCCTGCGGTATAATAATTAGATCCAGACATCTAAGATCTAAGCAAAGTCAGGTAAAGAGCTTTGAAAGACAGAAAATCATATATATATATATATATATATATATATATATATATTTGTCTTCTAAATATTCATTTTACTATGTAAGACAATAAGCTATTCTCTTTTATAATACACACCTTCAACAATTGTACAATTTCATGTATATATTGTAAGATGGATATTAAGTGAGCTTTGTTTTGTGTTAATAATTATTTAAAATCTGAATTTATATACAGAGACCTGCAGCTCTAATACTCACCCTGTGTTAGCACCCAAAGTGCTTATAAAGCTACCTATTCATTTAAGATATTAACTATTAGCTATGGAAATGCAAATTACAGGGTTCCAGCCCCGGCTTCCCACCTGCAGGGGAGTCTCTTCACAAGTGGTGAAGCAGGTCTGCAGGTGTCTATCTTTCTCTCCCCCTCTCTGTCTTCCCCTCCTCTCTCCATTTCTCTCTGTCCTATCAAACAACGATGGCATCAATAACAACAACTATGACGACAACAACAATACAAAAAGCAAATTACAGTCACATATATTTTCTACAACTTATGCAAGTGAGAAAGACAAGAGTTTAAAAGAAAATACATTATGCTTCATTACCCAGGCTCCCCTGATGCCATAATGCTCAGCTGCATTGCTGGGGCTTAAACCTGGGGGGTTCATACATCGTAAGAAGATTTCCTATCAAGTGAGCTATAGTCTGACTTTCCTTGAAAGAATTTCTGACACAGCATTTTTATTTCTATATGGGATCCAAATTAGGGCTGAGGAACACTTGACTCACCCACAAATCATTTTGTGTGACCTTGCAGAGACGACTTTAGGAAAGAATCAAAATTCAATAAATCTAGGGTCTTTTTCATAGCAACAATAAGTAATAAATTTTAGGTTAATAATTCTGTATGGTCTGTGAATGGACTTACAAATATCTACATGGCCTTCAAGGGAAAAAGGTTCTCCACTTCTGTTCTAAATGATCCTAAACTAGATGAACTGATAATCATATATATATTAGCATTAACCCCAAAGCATTCACTGATTTTAAAGTGACATCAGTAGTTATTATATAAAAATATTATCCTCATCATTCTCATCAAACAACTTTTATTTAAAATATATGGTGGTCATATAATATCTTTTAAAGATTTTTTTTTTACTCCCTTTTGGTTGCCCTTGTTGTTTTATTATTGTAGTTATTGTTGTTGTTGTTGCTGTTGAGTAGGACAGAGAGAAATGGAAAGAGGAGCAGAAGACAGAGATGGGCAGAGAAAGACACCTGCAGACCTGCTTCACCGCTTGTGAAGCTACTCCCTTGCAGGTGGGGAACTGGGGGCTCTGATGACAGGATCCTTATGCTGGTCCTTGTGCTTTGAGCCATTTGCAGTTAACCCGCTGTGCTACCGCCCAACTCTCCATATAATACTTAATTATCGTTTTTTTTCCATTCCAATGATGACAAGTAAGTTGTAACATTCAATTAACACAGTTACTAAAACTTTAAAAATTAGTAAGTGTTTTAGAGATAGATTCATGAGTCTTATTTACCCCTCAAGAAAGATTAAAATCCTCCTCCAATTAATGTTAATCCAATAAAAATGGATGATGGTATATTTTGTGTATTATAAAGAAATAAGGAGGATCTCTCCTGTCACAAAATGCAGTCCAAAAGAGGAGTATGGCTCTGTTATTGCCTGAACAAAAGCTTTACCCTTTCTAAAAGCTCATGAAAGTAATAATCTTACAATATTTGTTTATAAAAATATGCACTGACAATTTTAACAAAAGACTGCATGCTTATTATTTCAATTATTGTTATAAAATAGTTAAGAAAACTCTCTTTTTCTTAGTTATATCATAACTGTTATAAAATAACTGTTATTAAAATGGATTATTAGTTATAAAATAACAGTATGTAAATGAGTGACTATAGCTTAACAACAAATTTCATAGTACTTATAACTAACAAAGCATATTTACATTACTTACAATTATGATTTTTAGCTATTTAACAAAAGTTTTTATAAGAAAGGAAATAAGTAGTATGATTTTTTTTTCTTTTTAACTCTGGAGGACCTGGAGATGTCTCCATAGTAAATTATATAACTATGGATGTCTTAGCTGTCTTAGCCAAAACTAAGGTAAAGTAAATAATTAGATATTATACCGGATAAGTACAAAAAAGAATAGATTTTAATCCAAGACCCCTACCAATACCTTGAATGATATTTCTCATTTTTCTGATAATATTAGAGGCAAATTTAAGTTAATGGCATTCACTATATCTGTATGTTTTCATGAGCATATACTTAGGGGCTGGGTGGTGTCACAGTCAGTAGCGTACATGTTAACATGTGGTCCCCACCTACAGTGGGGGGAAGCTCCAGTAGCAGGGATGCAGTGTTACAGGTGTCTATTTCTCTTTTTCTTTGTCACTTCTCTTTCCCTATTTCACTCTGTATTTATTAATTAAAAAGGAAAGAAAGAAAGAAAGAAGGGAAGAAAGAAAGAAAGAGAGAAAGAGAGAAAAGAGGGAAGGAAGGAAGGAAGGAAGGAAGGAAGGAAGGAAGGAAGGAAGGAAGGAAGGAAGAGAAAGTGGCTTTGGGAGACCAGTGGATTTTTCAGAGTAGACACCAGGCTGCAGCAATAACCCTATTGGTGAAAATAAAAGAATACACACACACACACACACACACACACACACACACACATATTATATATATATTATATTATTTTCTATGTTAAAAATATTTGAGAGAAATAAGTAACTAAATGCATGTAATACAATAAGAACACAAGCTTGGGTTTGTACACAGTGAGATCTCAATATATATTAGATGTTTTTATTAGAAGTGCAAGACAGCCATTTTAACTAAAGTAATTCAGATTTACAATAAAGGACAGAACTAAACACCTAGGAGAAATGTCCATCAGTGTTATTGGGACATTTTAAATACACATTTCCCCTTCAGGAATCTAACTTAATAAATAAGGGGAGCAGTATTCTGCCTCTTATGTCTGTCAAAGTCTATCAGAAGACATTGCTGACATTGCTTTCATATCGTTCGTGACAGTTCACCAGAGTAAAAAGACTTTTGTTCCCAAAGGACAGCAATCTGATAGTGTAGGGAGAAAGAATGCATGCCCTGTTGACCTTTGGCTATAAAACAATTCAGTATAGGTCAGACAGAAAGAATAGAATTTTCATGCAGACTTTATGAAGTGAAATTATCTTGAACCTATGAAAATTTCCAAATTTCAATTCAAGAACTACAGCATAATGGCAGCAGTTTAAGAATTTTTACTAACTCAGAGCTAGAAGGAATTATGTTAAGTGAACTAAGTCAGAAAGATAAAGATGAGTATGGGATGATCCCACTCATCAACAGAAGCTGACTAAGAAGATCTGAAAGGGAAACTAAAAGCAGGACCTGATCAAATTGTAAGTAGGGCACCAAAGTAAAAACACAGTGGTGAGGGGTAGGCATGTAGCTTCTTGGGCCAGTGGGGGGTGGGAGTGGGCGGGAGGGATGGGTCACAGTCCTTTGGTGGTGGGAATGGTGTTTATGTACACTCCTAGCAAAATGTAGACATATAAATCAGTAGCTAATTAATATGAGAGGGGGAAATCAATTGTATGTCTCAAAGTTTCTCAAAAGACAAACTGAATCTTTTTAATATATTGGCTATGTATTTGATATGCGGACTCTCTCAAAAGCCTAGACCAAGTAGATTAGAAGCTTCCAATAGCACAGCTATATACAAGATACTGGGTACTGTCCAGCAAACCATAACAAAGGGACTTTTCAAAGTTAACCCAATTAACAAATAATGTGATGATAATATTAACTATTGAGTGTCTTTTTGAACCCTAAGACAGCAGGAACCTCACATCTTCACTATAGAGCCCCTACTTCCCCCAGTCCTGGAACCCTTGGATAGGGCCCACTTTCCCGTATGCATCTCCCAATCCGAACCAAATAACATTGCATCTGCCGATCACAACCTAACCAAAGCAACGATTGCTACCTCAACATGCTTCACCTCAGAATGTATCCAGAGACTTCACATGTGGAATGACAACCCTTCAGCTTCATTACTCGGGTGAGACCTTTCCTTTAATAGTACACTCTAATTTCATCTCAGGTAGTTCACTTTCTAACAAAGTCCCATAACTTAGATATACACCAGTTTCTGTGAGAGAGAGCTTATGTGCACACGTATCCATAAACTACTGCAAAATATATACCTGAAAGCAGGACTACACTAGAGTTTGCAGTGAGTACCTCCCTAACACTTCCTCTCCACTATTCCAAGCTTGGGATCCATGATTGCTCAACAAATTGTTTGGCTTCATATGTTAACTCTGTTTTCAATCACCAGGTTCCAGATGCCACCAGGATGCTGGCTAGGCTTCCCTGGATTGAAGACCCCACCAATGTGTCCTGGAGCTCAGCTTCCCCAGAGTCACACCCTACTAGGGAAAGAGAGAGGCAGACTGGGGGTATGGACCGACCAGTCAACGCCCATGTTCAGCGGGGAAGCAATTACAGAAGCCAGACCTTCTACCTTCTGCATCCCTCAACGACCCTGGGTCCATGCTCCCAGAGGGATAGAGAATGGGAAAGCTATCAGGGGAGGGGGTGGGTTATGGGGATTGGGTGTTGGGAATTGTGTGGAGTTGTACCCCTCCTACCTTATGCTTTTGTTCACTAATCCTTTCTTAAATAAAAAATTAAAAAAAAAATAAATAAAAATAAAAATAAAAGAAAAAGAAAAAAAAAAGAATTTTTACTAACTACCTAGCCTCTACTTTCCTTTAAGAGTATCTACTGTTGTATTTATGATGATTAGCAGAAAAAAAAAAGTCCTTCAGTGAAGCTGGTTGACCTTGGATTTTAAAAGTTAAAGCCAAAATGCTAGGAAGCATAATCCCCAGAGTTTAGTTCAGCACTACATTTGCTTTGAATTCAAGTTCAGTGACTATGGCCAAAGTAAAAGAACAGTTATGTTAGTACCTTTTAAATGCAGGGTTGATTCAGTTTGGGCCTCTCTGGGCTTCTTGAATCTTAATGTCTTTTCTGTTGTTCAGGTCTGGAAGTTTTCTTCTATAGTTTCCTCTATAATGTTTACTTCCACTTCCTCTCTTTCTTCCTCTGGTAAGCCAATTATACGAATGTTACTTCTTTTGAGATCATCCCATATGTTTCTGTTGTTGGTTTTAGTGTCTCTCAATCTCTTTTTGAGTTCTTTTACCTCTTTCTTTATTTTCTCTAGCTCACCCTTTGTCTTGCTAATTCTGTTTTCTGCTTCTGTTAGCCTGCTTTCCCTTCCCTCAGCTTCTTTCTTCAGTTCAGTTATAGTATTAGCTTGTTCTGCTAATTGAACTTTTAGTTCAGCTCTTTCAGCTTTCATTTCTCTAATTACCTCAAGGTATCTTGTGTTTTCCTTGAGACTATCATCTGTTGTTTTCCTAATTCTGATAGCCCTTTCCACCATAGTTGTCTTCATTTCTGTGATTATTAGGTTTACTATTGCTTGTATACTTTTATTATTGATGGTTACTTCTGACTGATCTGGAGTTTATTCTGGGGTCCTGTCTTGATTCATTGTGGTAGAAGTTTTATTTGTTCTTGATTTAACCATTTTATTTTTATTGATATGTTTTATTTTTTTTTGTTCTGTCATTCTTCAATTGTTGTGTTTTGAATACAAGCCACACTATATTAAATACCTTTAAATATAGTCACCCAACCTCATAAATTACAACAATAGTTACTTTATCAAGGGTTGATGCAGTTCAACCTATACCAGTTAGCCAAACAACACCTCCAGTCCAAGAAAAAATAGCAACCAAATCCAAAGGAAAAAGAAAGAGAAAGGAAAAAAGGGAAAGCAAGAATAGACAATTATGCAAATATACTGTCCACTGTAAATTCTGTGTATAGCAAGAGGAGAAAGGGAAGTAGATGAGAGAGACACACACAGAGAGACAGTCCACTCTGAGTCAGATGTCTTCCCCTAAATAATTCACACAAACGAGTATCAGTGAATTCAGCAATCAAAAGAAGGAGGAATGAAGTAAAGAAGACTAGAACAAGAAAAAAAATAGCAGTGAAAGGAAAGAGGTTTTCTCTTTGTTTTTTGAATTAGCTATGAGAAAAGAGAAAGCAGAGTCAAAGGAAGAGGCAGAGAGAGAGAAACAAGTTCCCCTCATACTGGATAGGACACCCAGTCACCTAGCAATAGAGAAAACAACAACAGTTAATTTTGGTCATCCTAAAGAAGGAGAGGGCAAAAGGGACACAGGTATATAATAATAGTAATAATAAAATAGCATAGAGTAAAAAACCCTAACAGTCAGCCTTTTGGCTTTTACTCCAGCTACAGGCTGCCTGAAATCTCTGACTACATTTCTGTCAACAAAAAGAAGCTATTAGAACAAAAACTCATGTTGCTCAGGAAATGTGGTCACTGTGAGAAACACTGAGGAAGCACTGTTTTTATAACAGCAACCCACTGTCTCAGTTCCATCAGTGACAATAGTAAAACATCTTCTACATTAGTGCACTCACCTACAATCACCACAGAGGCAAAAAGAAGGGCCAAGTTTCCCTGAAGAACACTTGCTCTTGTGGGCAAATTCCTCAGAGATCTTTTGGAGTTTGGGGTCTAACTGGCATGCTCCTATTGTCATTTTCTTAGCTTCTTCTTTCTTTCATGTTTTAAGTTTTTAGTTGCTAACTCATGCTTTGCTTTTTTTTATTTTCATGTTGTTCATTTTACATTAAATTAGGGTCATAATTTAGATATAAATTAGGAGCCTAATTTACATTAAGTGTGCAATGATATACATGTGTTAAAATATAGATCACTGATAAAAAATAACCTAAGTTAATGTCTTTCGGGGTATCTCTCTCTCCAGCGGGGTGGTCTCCAGGGGAAAGGTAATGGGCTGGTTCTTTCTTGCTCACAACAGGGGTGACACGAAGTAAAAGACACCAGGGGACTCTTAGCGTGCCTAGAATCTGAGTCCTAGAATCCCAGAATCCTAGAGTCCATTTATTAGCAAAGTGGACATGAGTTAAGTAGAAAAGCAATGAAGTTAATTATTGTTGAAATACAACAGAAATTACAGGTTTCTTAACGGTCAGCATGCCCCTAACGTAGGGGGCTGGTATGACAGGAATTGATGAGATACAAGACAGTTATTCTCCATGACACAAGCAACTTAATTATCCAAAGGTATTTGAGAGAAGCATAGGGGTTAAACCCATAGAGTGAGACAGAAAGAAGATGGATATTAAAAGGCCATATAGTTTGGAATTTCTCTTGTCTGGGGTCTGAGGTGTGTGATGAAGTGTGTGATAAGATGTGTTCTTCTGTGATCAGAAGGTGACTTTGAATAAGTGAATCTGTGGCCATGTGGCCTGCAGTTAATGGAGGGAAGTACTGGGGTTTCTGTGGGCCTGAGAGTCAAGAAGGAAAGAACCAAGTCTGTTTCCCCCATTATGCTCACCTCAGTTGAGAGAGACTTACCAAGAGGTTATCTTCTCAGACCTCTATCCAAAGACAGGGGTGGTTCTCCCTAAGTACTATCAGGCTTACACATGGTCCCAACAAATGTCTGGGGAGATGATGTCATGGCTGGAAAAAGAACAGAAAGCTGGATCAGGGAAGAGAGTAGCTTCCTAATATGGGGAAGGGGTATAAATATTGTCAACTGTAAACCCTATGGATTTGATCTGGTCTGGGGCCCATATTCAGCTTAGGAGCCTATGTGACCTCTGTATCCCTGTAGATCTGAGCTCACATTCTGTGGTCATGAGTAGGAACATTCCAAGCTGCCCCAATATCAACCCATCTCCCTCAGATGTGGCATAGATTATGTTGTCCAGCCTCCTAGAACATTCCTGTCCAGCCTCCCTGTCCAGCCTCCTAGAACATTCTCTACCATTGTTGATCCAAGTTGTGGGCAAGGACTTATGGGGGGCATGATCAAGAGTTTTCATTTATAATAATAATTATAATATTTTTCTGATAAAGGCTGGATAGTCCTGGGCCCAGACTTTTGACATCATATCTTTATTGTTGTTCCTGATAGAGATGGCCTGTAACATTGGAGAGAGGGATTTATTTAAGGTCTAAGCCCATCATGTCTGTTTTTTGGATCCACCTTCATATCAGATTTCAGGCTCAGAGGAAAAAAAAAATAGTATAGGTACAGGCCCTTTGAAATATAACTAAAATATGTCTACTAGCTATCTACAAAATGGAGGACCCCCCAACACTTCATTTTCACTATTTCAGCCTTTAGGTCCATGATTGTTCAACATTTTGTTTGGCTTTGTATGTTAACTCTCTTTTCAGCCACCAGGCTCCAGATGCTAGCATGGTATCGACCAGACTTCCCTGGAAAGACAACCCCACCAATGTGTCCTGGAGCTCCGCTTCCCCAAAGCCCCACCCTACTAGGGAAAGAGAGAGGCAGTCTGGGAGTATGGAATGACCAGTCAACGCCCATGTTCAGGGGGGAAGCAATTACAGAAGCCAGACCTTCCACCTTCTGTATCCCACAATGACCTTGGGTCCATACTCCCAGAGGGATAAGAAATAGGGAAGCTATTAGGGGAGGGGATGGGGTATGGAGATCTGGTGGTATATATATGACCAAAGAAAGTAAGTCTCCTTGGAGCTGGGCTACCGCTCTTCTGCTCTGGCATATTCCTTGATGTCAGAATGCCCCTTCTAAATGTGTGACCCTCAATTTCTTCACATAGTACGTTCAGACCTATCTTTGTCAGGCTGCCCAGGTAAAGTTCCTAGCAAGATGAAAAGGATCAGATATTCCTTGCCCTTGGGTTCACACTGACATAAATGTTCTCTGTTTTTATTCTTCTAACAACTCTTCATTTCCAGTTATTTTCTCTCCTTTACATACATGGAAAATTGGAGTTAGGGATTTTCTGTTATTTGTTCAAATTTACACAGCCAGTATTGGGTTGATAAAGGAGTTTGGGATTTCGTTCACATTTTGGTGGTACAAACAACACCTATTCTTTAAAAAAAAAAAAAACAAAGCTTCTGAGACTGGGAGATAGCTTACTGGGTATACAAATGAAAGTCCTAGGTTCAATCCCTAGTACCACCATAAGCCAGAGCTGAGCAGTACTCTCTCACCTCTCTCTCTCTCTCTCCCTCATTAAAATAAATTATAAAAAATGGATCTTCTCACTCCTTTCTGTCCTTATAAATCATCCAGAAACTCTTGTTAGAATGGAAATTCTTACTCAGCAGTTCTGGGTGCATAATCAAGAGTTTTCATTTATAATAATAATTATAATATTTTTCTGATAAAGGCTGGATAGTCCTGGGCCCATACTTCTGATGTCATATCTTTAGAGATAATAGAAATTAGGTCTTGGACTGAAAATTGGCTTTCAGCAATTATTAAGGAGTTTAAATTATAAGAATATTCTGATGATTTTATTTTGTATATTGATAATTTTTATTTTCTCACTATGAAGGTAAAAAAATGAAGCAGAAAATTCATATGATCATTCTAGAGTAAAGCACAGAAAATACTTTTAGTTTAGCCTTCATTAAAGCATCATCATGGACTTTCACGTTCAAGCTCAATTTAATTGTGTCTTTGGTCACTGGGTTTCATTTATTCCAGTCCAAACAAAACTTCCTCATGAAAAAAAAAAAAAAGAAAATGAAAAAAAAATGCAGAGCAAAAAAAGAAAAAAAAGGATATATATATATATATATATATATATATATATATATATATGGAGAGAGAGGGGGGGGACATTGTGAACACTAAGGAATCTCTAATAAAGTCGATGTATTCACACAACATGTGAACACTCAAGGTCCTGCTTTTGTAAGATTTGAAAACTGATTTCTAAACCTCTGTGGCCCAAAAACCTCTTTAATATAGGACCCCTGTCACAATATAAATATCGATTGTCCTCCATTCTCATTTTCCTTTAATTCTCCTAATAATAATCTATGAACAACTGTTAACTCCTAAATAATACCTAACATTATCTAGGAGAAAAGACAGTTATCAATTGAACTCTCAAAATCAAAATTACTACGGTATCTCAAGGAAAAAGAATAAATAGAATGAAAATATAATTAGGCATTAGTGATTCACAGAGGTTTAGTTCAGAAGATTAAAATCCAAATGCAGGTGACTGAAGGCAATGAAATAAATACAGTGACTAATTCTTTTATGTCTGTTTGCACAAAGCTTCCATTGAATTTCCTGAAAGGCTCCTAAATCAGCCTGAAGTGTGATGTGTTTGCTGGTATGGTTGGTATGCAGTGATCACCTTTTCCTAAACACACAGTCAAGTACATTTAAGTGTTTATGGCATTGTTCTCTTTTGTTGTTGATCGTAATTTTATATTAGCAAGGAATATAAAAGAATTTTGAGGGCATTGGGCAAAGCTTAATGGTAACTAGTTTGGTCTTTAATGGCAACATATCCTAGATTCTGGGTCAGTAGCTAGTATTCTTTTTTTGTTTATTTGTTAATTTTATTTATTTATTTTAACTTTTTATTGATTTAATCATGATCAGCAAGATTATAGGACAAGAGGGATACAATTCCACACAGTTCCCACCACCACAGTTCAGTATCCCAACCCCTCCATTGGAAGGTTTCCTATTTTTTATGCCTCTGGAGTAAGGACCCAGGATCATAATGAAGTGCAGAAGGTGGGAGCAGACATCTGGCTTTTGTAATTTCTTCTTCGCTGGACATGGGTGTTGGCAGGCTGATCCATACTCCCAGTCTGTTTCTATCTTTCCTAGTGGAATAGGGTGCTAGAATACTTTTTTGAAGTCTCACTCTCACGTGTTCCTTACCATTTATGCCCCTCTTACCACCACCACAACAACAAAAACAATAGAACAACTAGGTAAGAAAAAGAGAATTTTCTTAAATTCAAATGGTAAATACCACATATCTAGATCAAACGGTTTTAGAGATTGGGCAACTGTCTATGTCTTGCCAGGTTTAACTGGCTAATAAGCACTCAGTTATTTCCAGCTATCAATGTCTTACACAAAATACACAATACTCCCTTCAGGTTCAGGACTAAACATCTATAGGAATAAGCAATAACTTTGGGAGAGTATAAACTTACATTTATATGAATTAGAAGAAAAACAGGAGGACAAACTGATAAGCAATTACATTCAAGAAAGTAAAAAAAAATCATAAAGTGTTATGAAGAAAATAATAGAACAAATAGTAAAAAATAAAGCTTTCTGATACCTAATAAAAATTACAGAAAAAAAAGACTTCAGTTTTGGGAGTCGGGCGGTAGCACAGTGGGTTAAGAGCACGTGGCACCAAGTGCAAGGACCAAAGTAAGGATCCTGGTTCAAGCCCCCGGCTCCCCACCTGCAGGGGAGTCGCTTCACAAGTGGTGAAGCAGGTCTGCAGGTGTCTACCTTTCTCTTCTCTCTGTCTTCCCCTCCTCTCTCCATTTCTCTTTGTCCTATCCAACAAGGACAACATCAGTAATAACTAAAACAATACAACAAGGGCAACAAAAATAAATAAATAAATAAATAAATATTTTTTTTAAAGTCTTCAGTTTTTAGCTTTAGCTAAATCAGACAAATGTTAAATGTATCTTTTCAACTTGCTGCTTTAGTATTTTTTTCTCTTTATCATCCTTAAATAGAGAGAAATCTTATGATGCAGCAATACCACACCTATCTATAGCTCTAAAGAATATGAAAACTCAAATTCAAAAGGATGAATGCTCTTCTAAGTTCATAATTACACTATTTACAGTAGCTGAAATATGAAAGCAACCTAAAATCCTAACAACAGATGCTTGAATAAAGAATAGTTGACAATTGAAAAGGATGAGATGTATCATTTGGAACAAAATAGATGGAAATGGAGATGAAGGATAATTACCAGATAGTGTCATGCATAGGTGTAATATAGAGGACTAAAGCAAAAGGAACTACAAAATAATAACAAAAAAGAAATATAAAAATATTACCAGTACTTAAACTGGCTCGTGGACTCTATGAAAACTTTATATTTATTTATTATTAAGTTTTATTTGTAAAATGGAAAAACTTACAAGACCATAGGATAAGAGGGGTACAATTCCATACAATTCCCACCACTGGAACTCCATATCATATTTCCTCCCCTGATAGCTTTCCTATTCTTTGACCCTCTGGGACCATGGGCCCAAGGATATTATGGGGTACAGAAGGTAGAAGGTCTGCCTTCTGTAATTGCTTCCCCGCTGAACATGGGCATTGACAGGTTGATCCATACTCCCAGCCTGTCTCTCTCTTTCCCTAGTGGCGCAGGGATCTGGGGAGGTAGGGCTCCAGGACACATTGGTGGGGTCGTCTGTCCTGGGAAGTCCAGTTGGCATCATGTTAGCATCTGGAACCCGGTGGCTGAAAAAGAGTTAAGACAGAAAGCAGAGCAAAGTGTTAACTAATCATGAACCTAAAGGCAAGAATATTGTGGATGGAGATTTGAGGTCTCCATTTTGGTGAAAGCTAGTAGGTCTATTTTAGATATGTTCCAAGGGGCCCATGACCCAACTTGTTTTTGTCTGCACCTGACTCCAATATGCAGGTGACCTAAGCTATTGTCTGTGGGGATGGTGACACAGTACCTAATGAAATAGTTTCTACTTAGACATAGATACCCTCCTCACCTACCTTCTGTTGCACGTCCCTCAATAACTCCAAAGCTAACCTTGTCAGACAAAATAAAGACTACAAATGCTGAATAAGTATAAGAGACTGACATACTTTAATGATGACTCTTTAGCCACTACCAAGACACCTCATCACCTGGGGCCCTGGTCAGGTAGTCCTGGGATTCCCACACAGACATGATGGGTCTAGACCTCTAACAGATCCCTCTCACCACTGTCACCAGTCATCTACATCAGGAACAATATAATGGACTCCTGTGTGGGCCCCGGTTGGATTGGCCCTCAATGTGAATCAACAGTGGTAGGCAATGTTCCATTCTCCAAAGGGAAGTAAGATAGCATACTATGCCTATCACCTGAGGATGTTGGGTCCTGAAATTGGCACAGCCTGAAATGTTCCTAACCGTGACCACAGAATGTAAGCTCAGACCTACAGGGATGCAGAGGTTACATAGGCTCCTGTGCTGACTATGGCCCCAGATCAGATCAGTGAGGTTTACAGTTAACAATATTTATATACTTTTCTCATATTTGGGAGCTACTCTCTTTCCTGATCTAGCTTTCTGGTCCTTTTCCCAACTATTTTATTTTATTTTATTTTACTTTATTTTATTTTTTATAGAAAGGACAGAGAGGCACTGAAGGGATAAGGGAAGACAGAGATACAAAGAGAAAGAGAGATGCCTGCAACACTATTTGGCTGACTGTATAGCTTCCACATTGTAGGTAGGAACCAGGGACTGGAACCTGAGTCCTTGCACATTGTAGCATGTGTGCTCAACCAGTGCACCACCACCAGTCCCCAATGTCATCTGGCTTCACTAGCTTTAGTGCCTTATTTTCTTCTTATTGTTTTTTGTTTGTTTTTGTTGTGCTGGAGTTTTGCTCATACTCCATAACATTGTTCCTGGACTATTTCATTCTATTTCAGATTGAGGAGAGAGAGAGGAAGAGAGAAATAAAGAGATCCTCCGTCTTTAAAAAAATGATATGCTGACTTTATTATCTGGATTTCACATGTAAGTGAAATTACTTCTGAGATTTGAATATTACAAAACCTGACTTTGCCACCAAGATGTCTCCATGTATTCTGAGTCCCAAGAATGCCTCACGTAGTATGTATGTTATGATTATCCACGTAAAGAATGAAAAACTATTGTCACTTTTTTCTAGTTTTTTTTAATCCTTCTTATCCTTTGAATAGGATAATAGCACCCTTTCTCCAAACTTCTTATACACACACACACACACACACACACACACACACACACACACACACACACACAACCCTGCCTCATGAAAATAAATCTTCTGGAAGGGCCAGAACTTTGCTTTCCCTTAAAAGGACCACTCTGCTACAAATAGTCTAAATCAATAGCTTCAAATTTATCAAGTTCACCTAGTATAATTTCTTTGGTAATAGGGTTTCATTATGGAATCAACTTTCAAATAGGCAAGCATATTTCTGAGAACCCAATACTCAGTTCAGACCTTCTTCTCAGATATTCTGATATACAATTTCTACTTTACTTTCCATCCTTAACATTGAAAATTGCTACACTAAATGAACCTCATTGCTAAGGACTAAATATAGACTACTCATTGTTGCAGAGGAAAGAAGTTAATAACTTCAACTCATTCATTACAACCCCATAGAGTTCTTCTGTTATGAAGGTTACAGAATATGGATACATCATGACCTTTCAACAACCTAAAACATCCTGACTCCACTGACCTGAAAAGGAATGATTTAATTTAATCTTTGGCTCTATTGATCAAATCAGGGACAAACTTATATTCTAAAATATTCTTCTGGCTTCAAGTATTTCCGCCATTGGAGAGAAATGTTCTTGGATTTATAATATAGTACTTTGGTAGAATTTTTCATCAAATGCTAGTGGACACAAAATCTAGCATAGATGGAAAGATTCAGGTACAGTGGTTTGAAAGGTGGCACAGAAGCAGAGTACTGTTCTTGCATAAATGAAGTCCCGAGTGCTAGTCCCTTCTTATGTATATGCCAGAGTGATTCTCTGGATTCTTTGCTTTCTCACTCTCTCTCCTTCTCTACCATAAAATCAATCTTTAAAAAAATAAATACCAGGAACAACAAAACATACCCTTTGTGGGCACCCCCATAGGATTTTGCCTTCAACTTGGATCAACAACGGTATAGAATGTTTCATCCTCCAAAGGGAGGCTGGACAACATACTCTATGCTACACCTGAAGAAGATGGGTCTTGATATTGGGGCAGCTAGGAATGTTCCTACTCATGACCATAGAATGGGATGCAGAGGTCACATAGGCTCCTAAGCTGATTATGGGCCCCAGATCACACCAAATCGATGGGGTTTACAGTCAACAATATTTATACACCTTTCCTATATTTGGGAGCTATTCTCTTCCCTGATCCAAGAAATACAGCTTTCTGGTCCTGTATCCAGCCATGACATCATCTCCCCAGACAATAATTTGGATCCACCTATATATCAGATTTCAGGCTCGAGGAAAAAAAAAAAAAAGGAAAAACAAACTAGTATAGCCACAGGCCCTTTGGAATACAATTAAAATATGCCCACTAGGTACCTACAAAACAGAGAGACCCCCCCCCCCAACTCTTCATCTGCACTATTCCAGCCTCTAGTTTCATGATTAGTCAACAATTTGTTTGGCTTTATATGTTAACTCTATTTTCAGCCACCAGGTTCCAGATGCTAGCATGATGCCAACCAGACTTTCCTGGACAGACATCCCCACCAATGTGTCCTGGAGCCCTGATTCCCCAGAACCCGCCACACTAGGGAAAAAGAGAAACAAGCTGGGAGTGTGGATTGACCTGCCAATGCCCATGTTCAGCGGGGAAGCAATTATAGAAGTCAGACCTTCCACCTTCTGTACCCCATAATGACTCTCGTTCCATACTCCCAGATGGATAAAGAATTGGAAAATTATCAAGGGAGGGTATGGGATACGGAATTCTGTTTTTTTTCTCTCCCTCCCTCACCTCCTCTCTTTTATCACCTCCCTCCCCCTCTCTCTCTCTCTATATATATATATCAAAGTTAAAAAATAGTCACCAGGAGTGATGGACTTAACGCAGGTCCCAGGTCCCAGGTCCCAGCAATAACCCTCGTGGCAAAAGTAAATAAATAGCAGAATAACCATAACTGAAAGATTTAGGTAAAGTAAAATATTCAATATAGTTTAGATTAGGCTAACAACTTTATAAATATTCAAATTATGGATGATTTTAAAGTGGTGTACATAGATTATATGATTTATTAAATGATTTTAAGAAGTTTGTTTTGGAAAATATAGTAACTTTTCTTGCCTAGGACTCTGAGTACCTATAATTATTGATAACTTGAAAATACATAACACATCTTAATTATTACAAGTTTCTAAACATTCACCTATGTACACTTTCAAATTTTCATTGCTTTATACATTACATTTTTTTTGGCAGATTCAATCAATGTCTTCAAATGGTGATGCATGTAATCAGCAGATAGTCTTAGAATAGCACTTGATTATCATTCAAAGACAAACTATTTACAATGTCTAATATTCAATTCTGCAAGTAGATATACTTCATTAATCAACTGCACTGTCTTAGTTGTAATATACAATCATAAGATATAAGATTATCTTAAATAAAACCCAATTCATATTAAAAGCTCTTTGTATATAATTTTATGGCAATTCTAAGAATACATAAGAAAACCGATATTGGCCTATTATGATATTTGATTCAACCATTTATATTATTTAAGTACGTACCGCAATGCTTAGCATTCATAATGGCCATGTCTATTCAGTAAGCCAGAAATGGATATATTCCTTGTCAACTTTATTACTATAAGAAAAGCAATACTTCCATTTTTTTATTTTTTAATATTTATTTATTTATTTTCCCTTTTTGTTGCCCTTGTTTTTCATTGTCATTGTGGTTATTGTTGTTGTTGTTGTCGTTGTTGGATAGGACAGAGAGAAATGGAGAGAAGAGGGGAAGACAGAGATGGGGAGAGAAAGATAGAAACCTGCAGACCTGCTTCACTGCCTATGAAGTGACTCCCCTACAGGTGGGGAGCCGGGGCTCCAACCAGGATCCTTATGCTGGTCCTTGCGCTTTGTGCCACGTGCGCTTAACCCGTTGTGCTACCGCCCAACTCCCAATACTTACATTTTTATACATAGAAATCTTAGCTTAGGGTTAGGGAGAGAATGTAAAGATTATGCAAAAAGACTTGCATGTGTGAGGTTCTGATGGCCCAGGTTCAAATCCTGGCATGGCCATAAGCCAGAGATGGGCAGTGCACTAGTAGAAAAACAAAGAAATCTTAGCTTATTTACAGAAAAGTACAGAGTTGATCACCAGTAAGTAAGGAACAGATATAAATTTACCTCAGCTTCACTTTATTAATAGAAGTTAACCAGTTTTTCTAACTGGTAAAATTGCTCAGTGCCCAAAGTTAGATTTCATAGAATAATGTACATCAGGTCAAATGATTTGGAGTGTAAACAGAGAGGGCATATACACAGAAACCAGAAACAATATAGACTTATCTCCTTATCAATCTTTCCCCCTCTGTTTCCTTTAATTATTTAAAGGTAAGTAAGTATAAAAATTATCAGGGGAAATAAATGCAAAAGTGACATTTATAATTGTGGATTTTCAGTACACAATTACCCACCTGCAGTATCTTATACAACAAAGATCAAATAGTAGGCGAGATCGAATAGAGGAGCTAGGAAGAAAGGAAAAGAGAGACTGTTTACTGGCTGTTTGAGATTTGGTTACCCATCTGAAAAACAAGAACAGATGTATTTGCATGATTATAAAATAAAATGCCTTTTAAATAACTTAATCTTCAGGAATATTATTGTGTATACATTAGCTTGTAATTCCCGAGGGACAGGGACCAGATTGTGGGATCCTTTGTTTATCCATGAGTATAAGAGCAAAAGATTCTTACACACATTTCTGAATGCATACTAGTGAATAACATGTGTGGGAACCAAGAAGATTACTGTATTATCCTGCTATTGTTTTCTACACTACATCTACTTCAATTCTTCAGGAAAATGAAAACAGAACCAGACCCAGGAGATTATTAACAGACTGTTGCCCATTTTAGTGTGTTCTCCTAATGTTTATGGAGCTAAGAGTATAGATTTGCTCCTTAAGGTTCCATCAGAACCCTTTATGAATGTGAAAATAATTAGTGGAGGTGAAATCACTCCAAAGGCAATTACTGCCTTCTCTCCAAAGGAATAGATTTCAGCCAAGCAGACATAAAAATATTAAGTTTCCATCATAACTAAAGATTCCAAAGTCAAAAGGCAAAATACATAGGCGTTGGAAATGTCCAAGGTTAGTAGTAAGTAATAAAAGAATATAAGTGCAGCCATTCAGACTAAATATGAACTTAAGGGAAAGGAGAGAGGTAAAATCATATTGTTCTCCCATGCTGTGCTTCCTCAGGATAGATGTAGCCTTCATTTTCCATTTGGCACAAAAAGAACCTGGACCCACCCCATCTGGATCATTCAATGATCCCTCAAAGTGTTGTGTCCATAGGGACTACTTTTGCTCTGAACTAGATGACCCTGGCCCAGCTGTCAAAAGCCTGAACTTCATCGGATAGCAGGAGGCCATCAGGGTCACATATAAAAGAAAGTTGACTGGCTCATAGGGTTACAATAGCGTCAGGCAAGTCAGCTCACTTTTTCCATTCTAAATCAGGGTAGAGAGTAATGGTGATCCGGTGACATTAATAACAACAGGGACAACCAACAACTTTCAGGGAATGGTTTCAAAATGCTTTCCAAGTAAAGGCCAGCTAGCTATTAATTCCCCAAATGATAGATAAGAAAACCCAAGCAGAGAGAAGTAGAATGTTTAGACTGAGCACATACATGTGAGTTGGGGCTCAAGAAGAAAGACCTGATACCTGCCTCCCTAGATCATGTTCAGGTCTTGTGAGGATTACTCCAGAGGGGCCAACTTCTAAAAAGACTGACAGCTCTGTTCTCAGGAACTGAGAAACTAGGTTAGACTCTGCACTCTGTACTCAGGGTGTTGTTTTTAAAAAAACCCAATTCCACTTACTTACTTTCTGATTTAAAGAGAGACACGGGGCTTTAATTTTTACTGTTTCTATTTTATTTTTATACATATGAGGAATATGCTGCTTATGCAAAACAAGAACCAAAACAATATGCGTAATTAAAAAATGGACAGAAATGTTTACTCTTCCCAACAGCACAAATATACAAATGGACCAAATACCCATCACCAAAGGCACAAGTTCTCCTAGTTGCTGGAGTAATTCAAACAATACCTACAATATCATTTTCTTATGAATTATTTAAAATATGACCAAGCTTTTAAACTCTTCTATCAAACTTGCAGATACTTTTACTCTTTTCCATTAGTAGTCTCAGATGATTGGAGAATTACAAAATCACCTGTTCTTATTTTCTAAGCAATCAATAAAGCACTTGCAAGGCTAGCTTGGGGGTGCTTTTTCCTGGCACATACTCTCTGGGTTGGAGAGAACTTGACCAGAGCCAGCCTGGGCTTCTACTCACTCAGCAACACAGGAGACAGATGACTCAGGAACCAAACATGTGGCACGAGGTAATGCAGCCTTTATTGATCAGAGACAACGCTTTTATAGGCGGAAGTGGCAAGGGAAATGGCTAGGAAAAGGGGTGAAGAAAGGCAAAAGTGTAGAAACTTCCTTAGCAACTGTTGCGAGGGTTTTAACTGGTGGGATTAATATTATACTGCAGGCAGGGTGGATCTCAAGGTAGAAAGAAGATAGATCAAAGAATTGGAATGGGTGGGGATCTTTCAAGCAAAACAATGATTATGTAAATAGGCCATAGTATCAGCAATGCAGGGTGGAGCAGGGGGAGCTGGCTGAATGCCTGACAGCACTTACTAAACTTAGTGATGCTCTGACTTATCAGTCTCACATCAAGTTCTCCTATATGTTGTAAATGTGAATAAAAAGTGTTGCCAATTTCTTTTATTTTTAATTTTTATTGTGGGATTAATCGTTTACAATAAACAGTAAAATAAAATAGCTTGTGTATGTGTAACATTTCCGAGTTTTCTACATAATAATTCAACTTCCGCTAGGTCCTCCTCTGCCATCATGTTCCAGGATATGAACCTGCACATACCCCCGCCCAAAGTCTTTTACTTTGGTGCAATACACCAACTAAGTGAGGCACAACATATACAAAACACTTAAAAGGATACCCAACACATAATAATCAACTTCACAGATGTTAGTCTACAGCAGAGTTTTCACTTTACAGTAGAACAAAAAAATTATAAGAAATAAGAAGGAAGTAAAATATGCATTTGGCATGGCATCTGAATGATAATATATACCTAAGGAAGAATATTACTTGCAGTAATCAAGGAAGACTTGAGTCACAGGATTGCAGAAGTGAGGTTATCATAAAAATAGGACCAAATGCACCCTTTATTATCTTTTTCATTCATAGTATCTCTTATTTGTATAAAAATTTGAATAGTGTGACTCTGGGAAAAATATTGTGATTGGAAATAAGTGTACCTGTTTACTAACAGAAAATATAGAGGTAAAGCAATTATGTAATAATCCAAAAGTCACCAACTGATGAAAAGAATAGTGGCTCTGGTTCCTAGAGTTCTGGTAATTGAAGAGAAGAATGATAACTAAGCATTATTCCAGCTGTATATGCATTTATTATTTATTTACTTACTTACTTTTAAAGATAGGCACACAGGAGTAGAGAGGTGGAGAGAGTGAGAGAGACCATAGCACTATCTCTTCCTTCAAAGCAGTGGGGGCTAGGCTTAAACTTGTGTCATGCACATGGCAAAACAGAACAATATCTAAGTGAATTATTTCAACAGCTCTTATTTGTTTGTTTCATAGCCACTGGGGCTTCACCACTGTGGGTCAAATGTTTCAGATACAAAGAAAGAGACAGAGAAGGAGAGAGACACCACAGTATATAAGCTGCTCCCATGTTGGTATGCATGAGACCCCTTCTGTTTCATTTGGTTTAAATCCCCCCTGCTTAACACTATTCTATTTACATAACCACTTCATTCTATTTATATAACCGCTGTTAACAAGTACCTCCCTCCAGGGCATTGGTTCAATCCCCACTGTTTCATGATATGTTTTTGCTCCACCCCCCCTCCTTGTCACACCCTGATCCTCTCCTTGTCACACTCTGATTGTCACCAGTCACTTTTCTCTCCACCCTCTCTATGTCACACCCTGTTTCCACCCTACTTGGCAAGTATATATAAAGACAGCATTGTGAGTTTTAGAATACTTTACCTTGAGTTTAGCTTAGCTCGGCTTAGATTGTGCTGAGTCCTGCATGAATAAAGAGATGCTGCCTACAGCTCAACTATGAGTCCCTGGTCGTCTGTTACCCGCCCGTGAAGCCAGCCCGGAGAAAACAACCTAACCCGTTGAAAACGACACTCCCAGAGCCATTGAATTTCCACAATGTAACTAGAACTTTAACCTGGGTCATACACATGGCATAGTAGGTGCCCTCCAAGGTGAGTTACCTTGAAGACTCTTTTGATATAATTAAAGTTTAACTTATTTCATGAGAGTAATAGAAGAACAAGGATTACTGGATGTAAGTGTTATGCTGCCTTCCTAAAAAGCCACAGAACCTAGATATAGACCAGGGCCCATGAGACAGAGCACATGTGCACATGTATCCATAAGTTTAGGGGAAAATATAGACCTTAGGCAAAGGTGCACAACAGTAAGCAGTAACTCAATAAATGCAACAAGCAAGTGGAAAGACCTAAAAAGGACATTATAAAGAACTTAATCAAATAATTTCTATTGAATATGGGGTGACTTCACTCTCATGCAGAAGTTGAAAAACAAAATCATAGAGAAAACACAAGTAGAACATGAACTGGAGTTGGTGTATTGCAGCAAAGTAAAAGATCTGGGGTTGGGGGTGGGAGGGAGAGCACAGGTTCAAAAAAGATGACAGAGGACCTAGTGGGGGTTGTATTTTTATGTAGAAAACAGAAATGTTATATGTGTACAAACTATTGTATTTACTGTAGAATGTAAAACATTAATCCCCCAATAAAGAAAAACTTTTTTAAAGTTTCTATTTAGACTTAGTTACCCTCCTCACTAATTTCAGGACCCATTTTCCTTGAGTGGTAGAGTATGTTACTCAATCTCCCTTCAGAGAATGGAACAATCCCTAACATTGTTGATCCATATTGAGGGCAAGGTACTATAGGGCCCACGAAAGTGTCTATTATGTTGTTCCTGATGGAGATGACCACTGACAGTGGAAAGAGCTATCTGTTAGAGGTCTAGGCCCATCATGCGTATGTGGGAATCCTAGTATTCCCGGACTAGGGCCCCAGGTGATGGGGTGGCCTGGTAGTGATGAAAAAGTTGTCAGTAAAGTATGAGGTCTCTTGCCCTTATTCAGCTTTTGTAGTCCTTACTTTGTCTGACAAGGTTAGCTTTGCAGTGGTTGAGGGAAGTAAAATAGGAAGTAGGTGAGGAGGGTATCTAGGTCTAAATAGAAACTATTTGATTAAGTACTTTATGGTGTCTTTTTATGTCTTTGTACTTCTTCACTGCATTTATTGAGCCACTGCAAACTATTATACACTTTTGCTTTAAGCTGTATATTTTCCCCTAACTTACGGATACATGTGCACATATGCCCTATATTATGGCCTTGGTCTATATTTAGGATATTGAGGCTTTGCGAGGAAATACACCACACAAAATGGTATTTCAGTGATGTAGAATTAAATGGTTTGAGAGAACCAGCTTTCCTATTTGTTCTTCCATCACATTCCCACACCTAAGAAGACAGGCCATTTCTAAAGAGCAGGAATATGCAAAAGTTTCTTTAAAAATAATAAGAAGTCCTATGAGCTAGGAAAGGTCTCACCAGAGTAATAAAGCTGGAGAGCTGACATTCGAAGCCTGCTGTCTCTGGACACAATCTGAACTGAAACATGAGGAGGTGGCACTGGTTGCATTGAATAGGTTGGGATCAGCAGATGGGATTATGTTAAGTGAGATAGTCAGAAAGTCAAAGACAAGTATGGGATGATCCCGCTCATAAACAGAAGTTGAGAAAGAAGAACAGAAAGGGAAACTCAAAGCGGAATCTGACTGAGTTTAGAGTAGGGCACCAAAGTAAAAATCTCTGAAAGAAGGGTGGGGGTAGATGTTTAGTTTCAAAGTATATTTTCAAGCCATTAAAGTTTCATTTGGAATCAATATTTTAAATGTATAATATTCAATTATGTATGGATGCTCTACAAATCATAATTTCAATATTATCTTTAGAGGAAAGTAAATAGCTGTGTATCCACAGGGATGATTTACTGGATAAAAGGAATTGCCCTTCTGAAAAAGAGAATACTACTATATAGTTAATTGCCAGGAAATACAAAATATGGCCTGGTTAAAGTAAAGCAGCGCTGAGAGGCAGCCAGGACTTATCTGCCCCGTGACCTATTTGGCCCTCTTCCACTGTGTTCACAATCTGCAACCTGTTCCCTAAAGGCAAGAGAGGTTGTTTTAGGCAGATTTCCCATCTCTGGATTTGGGCAGAGAGGAGTTCAGATACACTTGAGTAATTGGAAAAAATAATTCAAAGTGAACCTAACGTTCTCTTAAAAAACAACTTTGAAAAAAAGAAATATAAACTAGCTGGAGATAGAAGTGATATACAGTGTGCAACTTCTTCTGACTCTAAACTATACTCCGACCTATATAATTCAAGTACAACCTATGTATTTCCTTTTAGAGTTCCTTCATTTCAGTGATACAGAATTAAATGGTTAGAACCAGCTGTCCTATTGGTCTGCCATAACATTTCCATGTCTAAGAAGGCAGGCCATTTCTAAAGAGCAGAAATATGAGAGAGTGCCTTTAAAACTAATAAAACTAGCATGAGTTCATAGTCAATAAAATTTCAAACCAGCATACTATTGTGCACCTTCATAAAAAAGTCAGCAGTCATGCCATATGAAGATATGGTGTTTTTATTTCTAGAATATGATCATATGATGATCTAAATTCTTTAGCTGATAAAGAGAAGTTTTTTTTTTTTTTTGGTCTCTTTATTGGTCTCTCTCTTTTTTTTTTTTTTGGTCTCTTTACAGTAGACAGTTAAATATAATAGTTCATGCATGAATAACATTTCCCAGTTTTCCACATAACGATTCAACCCCCACTAGGTCTTCCACTGTCATCATGATCCAGGACATGAACCCTCCCCCTCCACCCACCCCAGAGTCTTCTACGTTGGTGAAATACACAAGAAAAGTTTCACTGGGACAAACTGACTGTATATTTTCTTATAGAAAGAAGAGGGGCACCTCTAGAGTTTTTTGCTCCTAAATTAAATGTCTATAGTTTGGACATTGTCTTAATAGAATATAAAGCCTTTTGACAGGTTATATAGTCAAAGATGTATTTTACAATTATTTAGTGGCTTCTGCTACTGGAAAATCAAATATAGATGTATGGCTGTAGAAAATTATGAAAAAATATGGCTGTAGAAAATTATGAAAAAATAATAAAGCTATAAGTAAGAATTTACTCTTGTATCAGTTTTCAAGTGGCATAATTACGCTACATAATAAATCATCCCACAGCTTGGCGACTTGAAAGGGTGAGCATGTTTTGCTCACAAGTCTCCAGGTCAGTAACTCTAGTGAACTCAGCTGTACTTGAATGCATGCTTCTAGCCTAGGTTCTGCCCAGCTGCTGCTGCTGTGGTTAGTCTCAATCAGGAAAACTGGGATGATGTAGTTCTCGTCTATTTGTTTCACCTTCCAGTAGGCAATTCCAGGCATATTCCCATGGCAATTTCTGAGTGCAAGCCGCTAACAAAAACACACTCAGTCTTTTTCCAGCCTCTGCAATGTCATCTTGCCAAATCAAGGTGCAAGTCCAGCACTGGCACAAGGCAAACAGAAACAGATACTATTCCTTTACTGAGAAACACTAGAAAGTCACATGATCAAGGCTTGGTAAGGGGGGGGAAGGGTCTGTATATAATAATTAGTCATTAATGAAGTTAATTTACTACAATTTTACATTTTAATAGACAATAGCGACAATGATAGTAATTGAAATAGACCAACATCTTTCAGACTTTTGAGAAAAAAAATTGGATCTGATACCCTAAAGTAATCCAGAAAAGAAAAATGACAATGAATTTAGCAGACCCTGAAAAGTCACAAACAAAAAGCAGTGCTGAAAATCTACCTCTAATGTACTACAGCAGAATGGAATACTTATCATGACGAGTGGAAGAAGCTTATGCTTAGAAAAGTTGAACTGAATGAAGCATGAAGCCAAACTACACAGAAGAAAGTGGTTTTAATTAATTTATAACCCATTAAACAAGTAGTTTTTATCGTTTAGTCAAAAATGACATACTTTTCCAAGGACATTCAGTTGAGCCAAGTAGAAACAGATTCAAAGGAAGGATTGAGTTTCTGAGATTGCAATGTACACCACAGAGACTGCAGCTGACAAACTGCATTGTATATTTGGAAGTTACTAAGAGAGCAGTATTTCAAAGTTAACATCACTAGGTGAAATTTTAACGAAGCAGTGATGGATGTTAACTGCTGTGGTAATCATTTCACAATATATTTTTATTTGTCAACTATTATGTTGTGTACCTTCAAATAATGAACTGTTATTGCCAATTATAGTACATTTTTTGTAAAGTGTGAAATATAGAACTAATGTAAATATTGTTGTTGCTTGCATATTAGTTTAGAAAACATGAGATTCAATCACTATTGATCCTTCTGCTTATAACACTTTTCCCTCCATCACCACTTAGTTAAATCTGCCTGTCCTTGAAAATCTTCACTTGAAGATTTACTTGTTTGGTGAAACTGTAATCTTTTTTACCATGTAGAAGTTTTCTCAAATACTTTCCTTTATGTCAAGTTTTTATCCCATCAGCAGTCACAGTTTTTATGTATATATGTTATATCACCCATTATACTGTAAGATGCATGAGGGTTGAGACCTTGTTGGATTTTGCTCAATTCTGTCTTCGAAACTAGTATAGCTATTGGCACAACGATTTTTCAATATTTCCCAAGAAATGAAGAAATACATAAAATGTAATAAATAGAGATGGGTGGTTATTAGATGCATTCAACTGTATTATGGAAAACTACCCTCATAGTTGATGAGACCTCAAAATAATTCATAGTGAAATTTTAGGTAATAAATTTTCAAAATTAATAAATAAATTTAAAAATGCACATTCTAATTTTCTATGTTGTCCATTCAATGAATGTTTTAAAATACAGAAACAACTATAATATACATATATATATATATATATATATATATATATATATTTTTTTTTTTTTTTTTTTTTTTTTTACTGGGGGGTTAATGGTTTAAATATAATCTGTAAGTCATGCACACAACCTCTCATCTTCCTTTGATAGGTATTTAGGAGAAACACCAGGACCCTAATGACACTCCAACCCTCCTTCCCCGGAGTCCTTTGCTGTGGTGAAATGTCCTTTACCTATTTCAAGTTTCACCTTATGTTTTCTCTTACTGTCCTTTATTCTTAAGTTGCATCTATAAGTGTGATCATTTAATATTGGTCTTTCTCTTTCTAGCTTGTCACACTCCATCTAACACCTTCAAGTTCAGACCAAGATATTGCAAAGAAGATGACCTTGTCATTTTTAATAACTGCATAATATTCCATTATGTGTATGTAACACACCTTCGTTAGTCATTCAGCATTTCATATTTTTACTGGTAAGGGTCAGATAGTACTATCATTATCAGAGATTTGTTAAATAACTCTGGCCTACCTACTGGGGGATAGTCTTTTTCAGCATTTATTTAACAAAAGAAAGTGAAAGATAGTAATTTTATGTAGGATTCATCATCTGATCATGCAAAATTAAAAATGTCATTGAGTTCTACGTAAACTTCTACTGTTTTCTTTAGAGAGGTCACAAACCTATGCATACTCTCCTTACCACATGTATCATTGGTGTTACAGTGCTTTCTGTATGAAATAGGACTAACCTTTTGCTATATACTTGCTAGGAAATTTTCTGCCTTCTAGTTGCAAATAAAAATACATGAAGGAATATTTGATATTCCCTGTAATATTGCACCAAGAATAGGGGGTTCCTAATAAAAGTCAAAATATAATTTGGAAATCACTTCAGGAAAAAGAACTTTGGGGTTTGTCTGTCATGGCTACACATAAAGTAACATGTGTTCTATTGCATCATACTCCCATACTTTGGCTTTATAAAACTAGATTACATGTTGTGCTTTTTTTTTTCATTTTTTGATAGAGGCAGAGAGAGTGAAAAAGTCCATAAAGCTTCTTTCCTATGGTGAGGATTGTGTTCAGTCCCAGATCACACACATGGCAAAGTAGCACACTATCCTAGTGAACTATTTCACTGGCACACTGCCATTCACAAAACAAAATATTCTAATAGGAAAGAAGGCCTATTAAAATGGTAAGCGTAGAGACGTGATTATAACATGTCAAGAATCAAACATAAAAAATACATACCATACAGAAGCAACATTTAGTTGAGTTTACCAAGGTATCCATGTCATCTGCTTCCACTTATCTTAGTACAACATTGTTTCCCAAAGTATCCAACTTAGAGCTAGCTTCTGGTAGCACATATATAGTAAAATTAGAATGATACAGAGAAGATTAGCATGGCCCCCAGCCCAAAGTATTCAACTTCTTGAATCATCTCTTTTTCATTAAGATAAATTCATACATTGCACGTATACATGTGCATAGATTAGGAATATAAAAGGTGTCAAAATGAACAATGTCATTTTGTACGCACTTTGAATTATAAATATGTCATATGAATATGTATTTATGAAGAAAACTTTACTTACTATCTGGAAAATACTAAAGTAATATCATGCAAACTTAGAAAATAAATGAAGTAAAGAAAAAAAGGGAAGGAAGAAGTGAAGAGAAGGAAAAATAAGGGATGTAGGAGACAGGAAAGATCAAAAGAAAAAAAATACCTACATACACATATATGAAGCTTCTGTATTTCTTACAAGGAACAGTGTTTCTTATCAAAAAGTTTTACTGGTCTTATTTATTCTTCAGCTGACTCACCCCACTAGAATATATCCTTTTCCTCCAAATATGACTTTACTGAAGAGTTTTGATACAAACTTTGAAGTCTTTTGATTAAAACAGTGCCATGACCCTGTCTCAATTTAATCCATTTTATTATTATGAATTGCAGGCTTTAATACGTCCTGACTTTACAAATTATCCATGTTTGGCTTATTAATTTAAGAAACCTAGATTAAAGGTTGTACATTTAAATTAAGAATTGTATTTCAGTAGTAAAATGAATATGGTAGAACTATTAATATATTGCTGTGGTAAAAGAAAATATGTTCATTACTGGCTCCCTGAGAATGATTTCAAGCTCCAAACAAAAGAAAAGGAGGGGAAAAAAAAGTGAATTCTACACAGAGAAATGGTGATTGACTTACACTTTAAATAATTAGAAGAGATTCACAAAACTGATGGCAAAGAGGGAACAGTAAAAGCAATGCTTTGTAAACAGAAGGAATAAATATAAAGGTACAATAGCCTAAAACAGCAAGATCTAGTTAGACAAGTGTTGTGGAAACAGATGAAACACAGGAGAAAATAGACAGTCATTTGGTAAGTATACAACAACCAGATCAGAGAAGTCCTTGGATGGCATGCATATCTGATTTTTATTTGTTGTACAGTCAACAATTTGGGAATATTAATTAAAATATCATCTTCATTAAACAAATTTTTTGAACTTTTTATTTACCAGATGACTGCTCAGCTCTGGCTTATGGTGGTGCGGGGTATTGAACCTGGGACTTCAAAGCCTCATGCATGAGAGTCTCTTTGCATAATTATTATGTGATCTACCAGATCAAATCGATGGGGCTTATAGTTTACAATATTTATATGCTTTTCCCATATTTGGGAGCTACTCTCTGCCCTGATCCAGCTTTCTAGTCCTTTTTCTGACTATGTCACCATCTCCCCAGAAAATATCTTAAGTCCACCATATTAGATGTCAGGCTAAGGCAAAAACTAGTTGGGTCATAGGCCTCTTGGAATATACCTAAAATAGATCTACTAGCTTTTTTCTAAAACAGAGACCCCTAATCTTCATCTGCAATACTCTTGCCTTTAGGTTCATAATTAGCCAACAGTTTGTTCTGCTTATGTTACCTCTTTTTGAACCACCAGGTTTCAGATGCTATCACGATGCCAACCAGACTTTCCTGGGCAGATGACCCCACCAATATGTCCTGGAGCCCCTGCTTCCCAGACCCCTGTCCCACTAGGGAAAGACAGAGGCAGGCTGGGAGTACGGATCAACCTGCCAATACCCATGTTCAGCAGGGAAGCAATTACAGAAGCCAGACCTTCCACCTTCTGCACCTCACAATGATCCTGGGGCCATACTCCCAGAGTGACAAAGAATAGGAAAGTTATCAAGGGAAGAGATATGATAGGGAGTTCTGGTGTTGGGAATTGTAAGTATTTCCATTTTATAAATGAAAATTGAAGGGGTCCGGGTGGTAGCGCAGTAGGTTAAGTGCACATGGCGCAAAGAGCAAGGACCTATTTAAGGATCCTGGTTCGAGCCCCGGGCTCCCCACCCTTAGAGTGGTCGCTTCACAAGCGGTGAAGCAGGTCTGCAGGTGTCTATATTTCCTCCCCTTCTCTGTCTTCCCCATCCTCTCTTAATTTCTCCCTGTCCTATTCAACAGCAATGATTATAATAATAATAACAATGATAAACAACAAGGTTAACAAAAGGGAAAAAAATAATAGCCTCCAGGAGCAGTGGATTCATAGAGCAGGCACCAAACCCCAGCAGTAACCCTAGAGACAAAATAAATAAATAAATAAATATTTAAAAAGTATACAAGGGTGAAAAATAAAGATGTTGTTAATGTAGTCTACAAAATCAAGATGATGATGACTTAAAGCAGTTGTATTGGAATAGGGTAACATTTGACAAACTGAGAGATGTAAAGGTCAAGAGAATCTAATATTCAGTAATCAAATGACTATGAGAAGAAAGGGAGAACTTTGTAATGATGGCTTAATTTTTGGTATGCATATATTACAATAGCAAAAGTTTTGTTGAGGGAGAAAGATGATAATTCTGTTTTATAATATATTAGATTTTCCAGTGTGATATGCTGTTCATAATTAATAGCAGGAAGAAGAAAAAACTTAAGAGTTAAGGACAGAAGTCTGGAATTGACATAATCATTTGCTGTCATCTATGTCCAGGTAGCATCAGTTGTAAAAAAAAAACATCAAAATGGGGAGTTGGGTGGTAGCTCAGTGGTTAAGCACACATGGCTCAAAGCACAAAGACCAGAGCAAGGATCCGGGTTGGAGCCCCCGGCTACCCACCTGCACTGGAGTTGCTTCACAGGGGGTGAAGCAAGTCTACAGGTGTCTGTCTTTCTCTCCCCCTCTCTGTCTTCCCCTCTTCTCTCCATTTCTTTCTGTCCTATATAACAACGACATCAATAACAACAAACATAATATCTACAAACATAATAACTACAACAACAATAAAAAACAAGGGCAACAAAAGGGAAAATAAATAAATAAATAAATTTGAAAAAAAAAAAACACATCAAAATGATTGCTATGGAAAAGAAAGACTAGCTAAATATAATTCCAAAGAAATGCCAATATCTAATATACAAATAAAATAATAGGACATTTTGAAAGAGTGTGAAAGAGTAACAGATAGCAAAAGGACTCAGGAAAAAAAATTGTGTCAGAAAAGTTAAAGGGGAAAGATTTTTTGTGGAAGTTTGTCTTCTGTAATGGAAACACAGAATTTTTAAAACTTAGCTTTATGTAGTTCAGATATTGTGTTGTATTCAGTTATCATCCACAGATTTGGAGAGTGCTTTGTAACCTACCTTCTTAAAAACCATATTAGCTATTTTCTTTCAGTTGTATGGAGTTAAATTCTATGAATGTCAGGACAGTTTCTTACTCATTTTTTTATACCTGGAAGTTATTACTACAGAATATATCACTTAGAAAAGAGTAACACACAGTGTGAATTGGAACCTTCTCAAGAAATAAATATAGAATTTAAAGCTTTAGCAAAATTGCAGCTTCACTTGGAAATGTAATTTGTTCTTGAATTGTTTAAAATGTTAATATATAAATGTTTATTTGAATAAGAAAGATAGAGAAGGAGGAAAAAGATGAGAAGGAGGAAAAAAAGAAGAAAAGAACAAGGGAAGAACAGAAAATGAATTTTCAAGCTTAAGAATGGTATACTTCAGAAAGGATGGTAACAGTAAATGCTGGAGATGTTGGGTGTGTGGAAATAATAAAGGAACATTTCTGAACTGCTGTTGGGAATATAAGGAGTTATGCTTCTTCTGTGGAGAGCAGTTTGGAGAACTCTCAAAAAGCTAAAATGGACCTACCCAGTAGCTCCTCATCTGGGAATATATTCTAAATAATCAAATACCATATCCAAAATATCTATGTATACTTAAGTTTAGAACAGCACAATTTGTAATAGCCAAAACCTATAAGCAAATTAGGTGTATATGCAATAGAATACTATTAAGCTCTTAAGAATGGTGAATTCACCCTCACCTCATCTTGAATGGAGCATGAAGGAATCATGTTAAGTGAGATAAGCCGAAAAGAGAAGAATGAATATGGGCTGATCTCATTCATAGACAGAAGTTAGTAAATAAGAACAGAAAGGGAAACACAGAGTAGAACTTGGACTGGGTTTGATGTATTGTACCAAAGTACAGGACTCTGGAGGTGGCAGGTAGGAGTTTCAGGTCCTAGTGCATGACAGTGAAGGAGGACCTAGGCTGAGGGTGCGTGTTTTATAGAAAACTGAAAAAACTTGCACATATACCAATAATTGTGTTTACTGTAAATCATTAATCCCCCAGTAAAAAGAAAGCATTCATACTGTGTAAATCATATTTTATTATCTCAGCACAGAAAAAGTACACATAAAATGCCTAAGCAAGTTAAGTCTGCTTAACTTATTTTCTAATAATTTGCTTCAGCAAATCTTATTTTTGCCACCTGAAGTCTAAGCCTATCCTTTTAGCTGCTTTTACAATATCTGAAAGAGATTCTAAACTTGGTGCTCTTGCTTTCCTTTTAAGTGAAAATACATTTTAAATCAATTTCATTTACCATTTAGATCAAAAGCAATAGAATTCAAAGATACTAGAACATTTTCATCTCCATTGTTCTGGTATGTTCATGAGCCTGTAACAAGTTTGAATATCTTGATATGATACTCTGAGGCCAAGTTAATATCATAAAAATTTTAAGTCACATAATGGTCAGTTATAGGTTTCTGTGCTGCTCCAAACACAAAATATACTGATCCCACCACACAAACACAACATGAATAAATTTCAATCCAAAATTTTTATGAAGTTTATCACATGCAAAGGTTGGAGAGATACTGCCCACCTGAAGAGTTACTGTGGGGATCAAGGGATGAAGCATGCCATGTGTTTATAAATTGTAATGTACTATAAAATGTCAATCAAGACTTTTATCCTATCTTAAATACAGCTCAATGTAGAACAAGGGAACACTGCTAAACCATACAGACATGTAGAACCAAAAGTGCAAAGAAAGTAAGGTGAACTAAGGGAACAAAAGAAAAGCTGACACTAGCCAATATAAGGCCACTTATAAAAGCAGCTAATATTAAGAAATCAAGTGAGCATAATAGTTCCTGACAGGTATGAACCTATAGAGACTTCTGAAAATTCCACTCAGTCAGAATTTGGTGCCCCATGAAAGCAAAATCTTTAGATCTTTATTAAACATTTATGTTGACAACTGCAAGAGACTACTTTCCTACTAGCAAAAAGATTTAATCTTCAAAAAAGGAAATCATTACAGTCACCTAGTGTAAAATAACACTATATTAAGAATCAATCTAGCCTTGGAGGTTATACAGGCTTCTGTGCTAAATATGAGTATACATGAGCTCTGAGTCGGATCAATGGGATAAACAGTTAATTGTATTTACACATTTAATTTATTTTTATTAGTGATTTAATAATAAGATTTTGGTATGAGAGAGGTACAGGTTCACACAATTCCCACCACTAAAGTTCCACATCCCATCCCTTCCATTGGAAGATTCCCTACTCTTTATCCTTCTGGGAGCATGGACCAAAGATCTTTATGGGATACAGATGGTAGGAGGTCTGGCTTCTGTAATGGCTTCTCCACTGGATATGGACATTGGTAGGCTGAGCCATACCCCCAACCTGCTTCTGTATTTCCCAAGTTATCTTGGGTTCTGGGTAGGTGGGGTTCCAGAGCACTTTGGTGAGGTCGTCTGCCCAGGGAAGTCACATTGGTATCATGGTAACATCTGCAACTTGGTGGCTGAAAAGCATTCAGATATAAATCAGAACAAATTGTTCAATAATCATGAACCTAAAGGTAAGAATAGAGCAGATTAGGTTTGGGTTTTTCATGTTGTGAGAGGCTAGGAAGTCTATTTTAGGTATAATCCAAGGGCCCCAAAACTTTATTAATTTTTGCCAGAACCTGACAGCTAACATGCAGGTGGGCAAAAAGTATTGTCTGTGAAGATGGTGTCAGAGTTGGGAATAGGACTAGAAAGCTAGATAAGACTAGAGAGTAGTTCCCAAATATGGGAAAAGCATATAAATGCCATTAACTGTAGACTCCATCGATATGACCTAAGGTCTATGTCTATTCATATTTAGTACAGGAGGCTGTGTAACCTCTGAATTCCTGTAGGTCTGAGCTCACATCCCATGGTCAAAGCTAGGAACATTCTAGGGTGCACTCATTTCAGGATCAGTCTTCCCCAAATTGCAAAGTATGTTGACCCAGCATCCTTTTGGAGAGTGAGACAGTTTCTACCATTGTTGTTCTAAATTGAGGGCAAGGACCTGTAGAGACCCACAAGAGGGTTTATGATGTTTTTCCTCATGGAGATGACCAGTGATTGTGGAGAGAGGGATCTCTAAAAGGTCTAGGCCCATCATAACTATGTGGGAATTTCAGGATTCCCTGACTAGGGCCTCAAATGATGAGGTGGCCTGGTAGTAAACAAAATGGCCATCATTACAGTATGCTAGTCTCTTACCCTTATCTAACTTTTGTACTCCTTACTTAGGGTTGGATTTAGAGTGATTGAGGAAAGTGAAATAGGAAGTAGGTGAGGAGAGTGTCTAAGTCAAAATAGAAAATATTTGACTAAGTATTTTATACCATCTTTTTTAGGTCTTTCTACTTGCTTGCTGTACTTACTGAGTCAAGCTATTCTCTGCTCTAATCCAGCTTTCTAGCCTTATTCTCAACTCTGACACCATCATGTCAGACAATATTTTAGTCCACCTGCATGTTAGCTATCAAGTTCAAGCAAAAATTACAAAAGTTGGGAGACCAGCGTTAGCACAGCGGGTTAAGCGTACATGGTACAAAGCACAAGGACTGGTTTAAGGATCCTAGTTTGAGCTCCCAGCTCCCCACCTGCAGGGGAGTTGCTTCACAAGCAGTGAAGCAGGTCTTCAGGTGTCTATCTTTCTCTCCTGCTCTCTGTCTTCCCCTCCTCTCTCCATTTCTCTCTGCCCTATCCAACAACATCAATAATAACTACAACAATAAAACAACAAGGGCAACAAAAGGAAATAAATAAATATTAAAAAATACAGTATTTACGGGCCCTTAGGAACATCCCTAAAATAGACTTCATAGCTTCTTTCCCCCTTAAGATTCTTATTCTCATCTTCTCTATTCCAACTTTATAGTTCCTGTTTATTAAATAATTTGTCCTGTTGTACATCTTACCACCTTTCAGCTACCAAGTTGTAGATTCTACTGTGATTTCATTCTGACTTTCCTGAACAGATAACCTCACTGATGTGTCCTAGAACCTCATCTCTCCAAAGCCCTACCCACTAGGAAAATATAGACCCAGTCTCGGGGTATGAATTAACCTGCCAATATCTATGTATAGTGAAGACCCAAGAGAGAGAAGCAGAATAAAGGAAATACTTTCAGAAGTAATTATAGGTGTAGATGTGACTTCAGAATTAAGAGAAGTCAGGAGCTTAGAGAATATGGATATATATGAGTTAAACCTTATCTGTTGCACTAGGAAAACTAATGTAGTTTTCAATGGAGGGAATGCAGATACAGAGCTCTGGTGGTGGGCATGATGTGGAATTAGGCCCTTCTTATCTCATAATTTAGTAAATGAATATTAAATCACTAATCAAAAGTCTACAACAAACAAGAATCACCCTAGAAGTGTGAATTTATGCAATAGACAAATATTTAAAAGTCTTATAAAATGGCTTACACAAATAAGAAAGTCACTTATTTACAATAGATTGTAGCAAGACAAGTACTCTCTGGTTTTGGAATTTCACTTGATACCAAGTGTCAGCTGACAGGCTGGTCTGTTGCAGGTAGAATTACCATTTGAAATTCTCATCTCTATACTAAACAAATAATTTATATGGTAAGCTCTATACAAATTAAAACTTTCAAGATTTGTTATTAGAGGCTGATATCTGATTTTATGGACTTTTTTTAAACTGTATTTTGAATCTTATTTAAGAAGTCACAAGTAAAAACTTTAGCTTAACAACATTATAGCTCTGATTAATTTAATAGAACATAGCTTTCCATAAATAACACACCCTGGCCAATTTCCTGACCCGTTTGTATTTCAACTTAGCTCAGTTATCAAGTGAGCAGAGATGGAAAAATCAAGATCTTAATGTAGTGGCCAGTGAGGAGGCACAGCAGTAGAACACAATACTCTCAGGCATGAGACCCTAAGAATCTCAATCATGAGACCCCAAGTTCTAGCCACAACAGCAGGTGTGCTAGAATGTTCCTCTGATTCTCTCATAAAAAAAATTCATTGGGGGCTGGGTTTTGGCGCACCTGGTTGAGTTCACATGTTACAATGTACAAGGACCCAGGTTCCAGCCCCTAGTCCCCACCTGCAGAGGGAAAACTTTGCGAATGGTAAAGCAGTGCTGCAGGTGTCTCTCTGTCTCTCTCCCTCTCTATCTCCCCCTTACCTCTCAATTTCTGGCTGTCTCTATCCAATAAATAAATAAAGATTAAGAAAAATTAAAAAAAATTCAGCAACAAGTCACAAAAGTCCATGTTAATAAGTTCCTAAATAATAAAGTTCCTTTATTATTAAGGAAAAATACTACCAGATGAGATCAACATACCCTACTTAGGTCTCATCAATGAGTCACATTTGTGTATAGTCAGGGGAACCTGTACCTTCCCTTCTAAATAACATAATATAGTATAGGTAAAGTTACTAATCACATCATTACATTAAATAAGTCACTAACTACATGAGAACAAGATACTTCTTGCTGACATTAAGTCATTTGTTATTGGGGGAGGGGTCATGTGCCAGAGAACAGAAGACCTCTAGAAGATGAAAATTGCCCCTAGTTGACTTATCTGAAGGAAACAAGAACACCTATCCAAAGATATCTATGTATAGTTACATTCATAACAGCACAATTTGTAATTTCCAAAACTTGTAAGCAACCCAGATGCCCAGTGACATTTGAATGGTTTAAAAAAAAAGTGTGGTGTCGGGTTGTATGGTAGGGGAGAGAGAAGAGACCAGAGCAGAGTGGGAACACAAATCTTTATTCACACGGACTCCCCAGAAATGAGCGAGAGAAGAGTGGTTTAGGCCACATGGAGCTAGTAAAATGGTCACCTCCCACTATGCCTAGCAGCCCTTCTCTGGGTCAGGTCACAGAAGAGAAAAAAGGAGCAAGAGAGTGAAAGTGGAAGCAGGAGGGGCTTTTATGGGAGAAATTCCGGAAGTGGCAAGTCAGGACGGGATTGGCTAAAAAAGGAAGTGGAGAAAACAAGGCACTCTGGGAAGGTAGAAAGCTTCTGCAGCCATGGTTGCTAGAGCCTTAGCTTGAGCAGGAATAGGTGAACCCTGAGGGGGTAATATGGTGGTGTATATCTGTAAATAAAACTTGCATGTAAATATAATGGTTTGTGGGCCCTGCCAATGTTTGACCATATCTGCACAGTTTCCAAGCAGTGTGGCAGCTGTTACTCAGCTGTTAAGAATGATTGACATCTCTTTTGTCTCATCTGGGTTGAAACTTGAAGGAATCATTGTAAATGAAGATAAGCCCAAAAGAGGATGAATACCAAGTTATTTCACTTATAGGTGGAATGATGGCGCTCAAATGAGGTGAAGTCCAGCAAGGAAGGCAAACTGACCGGTTCTCCCTAGCTCGTTCAAGAGACAATGTGATTCTGGCAAGAGACACAGGGGAAATTGAAGCATTCTCATTTAATGGCAGACAGACTTGGGTTTAAATAGGAATTCAAACAAAAGACATATTTCAAACATGTCAGAAATTACAGGTTTCTTAAAGTAAAGGTTCGCTTGCCCCTATGGTAGGGGGCTGGTATGATAGGAATTGATGAGATACGTAAAGGTCAAGACAATTATTCTCCATGATGCAAGCAACTTAATTATCCAAAAGTATTTGAGAGAAACATAGGGGTTAAGTCATCAGGGTGAGATAGAGAGAAGATAAACAAGCTTGGTAGATATCAGAAGGCTATAAGGAAGTAACGTTTGGAGTTTCACTGACTGAAGTCAAGGAGGTGTCTGATGGAGTATGCTTTCTCTAATGATCAAAAGTGAGGTGATTGTGTGAACCCTGGGTGACTATGTGAACTTTAAATGAAGCTTAAGGCAGGCAGCCATATGGCCTGCAGTTAATGGGGAGAGGCAGTGAGGTTTCTGTGGGCTTGAGAGACTTAAAGGAAAGAACTAAGTCTGAGAGACTGTTTTTCCCCTTTGCTCATCTCAGTTGAGAGAGACTAACAAGGGGATATCTTCTCAAACTTCCATCCAAGGATGGGGGGGATTTTTCCCTAAGCTCTATCAGGCTTACACATAACCCCAAAGTGGAACTTTAAAAATAAGGTCAGAAAGGGAAAACACAAAGTAAAGCTTGGACTAGTGCAAAGAACTCTGGTAAGGTAAGGAAGAGGAGGTGGAGGGCAGAGAGTATCTTTGGGCCCTTGTGTGTGATAGTGCAAAAAGATGTAAGTTGGGAATGAGAATATTCTCTCACTTTACAGAGATAAATTGTACCCATGTATCAACAAATGTAACCCCCAACAAAATGATTAAACACTGGAAAAGATATATACAAAAAGAAAATTGTCTCCAGCTAAGATAGTCAATAAGAAACTATAACTTTACTCATAAAACTATAGTTGAACTCTAACAATAATGTGATAGAACTTTGAAAGTGGATTCTTTAACAATTAAGCTTCTGATAAGAACACAGGCTTGTTCTTAGACTGCAGCATGATAAGATACTCATAACAGGAACATGTCAAAACACCAGTGGAAAAAAAGTAAGTTTATTTAGTATATGGGTGTGTGTGGCAAAATGGAGAGACAAATATTGGACTCTTCATGGAGAGGCCTCTTCCCAAGCACTAACTCCTGGCTTACCTGCTCTGTTGCACACCAGATGCAGGGGTCCAGAAGAATGTTCTGGGGCAGTAGGAGTGAACCTGCGGGAATGACTCAGTGCCTAGTGCCAGTTCCGTGGCAAGAGATGACCCAAGGAATGCTTCATGAACAATCCATTTATTGAACAGCAAAGCAGGTTTTATAAGGGGTCGCAGGAGGAAGTGACATGTGTATATCATATATGGTAGAAAGGCAAAAGGTCTGGGGAGGGTTAGGACTTTTCCAGTAATTGTGGAGCAAGAGGTTTAATCGGTTAAAGGAACGAGGAATCAAGGTTATCAGTAACCAGCAGTCAGAGGGGGCTCCTGAGAGCAGAGAGAAGACAGATCAGATATGATCAAAGGAATGGAATGGGTGGTGAAGTAGGGAGGGAACTTTTAGGCAAAACAATTATTATGTAGATAATAAGAGAGTGGACTATTGTGAGGCTGGGAGGCTGATAGGCGGGGCAGATCCAGGAGGCTTTGCCCTTCCTTGCTGGACCTCTTAGCAGAGAGAGACTGGTAGGCTTGGTCATGCCCCTCAGGCACCCATCTTTCAATGGGGGGAGGGGCCCCCGCCAAGCTCTACCATTTCCTCACAATTCCCTACAGACAAACACTGATAACATAGCACAAGAGCAGAGCTTACAAGCAACCATATAGAAAGCATTACAGATTATAAATCATGGATGTGGAATCTTTTTTTTTCTGCTAAGAACTACTTGGATATTTACAGCATCATTCAAGAATGAGAATTAAGGTATTTTTATACAATTTTTGGAAGTGATTTAAAGTATTCAAAATAACTTTGAGTGGCTGAAGTTCTGCCTACCCCTATAAATTCTAGTAGGCAATATACTTGATCTGCATCAATTATAATTTATAATAGAGCCCCACAGAATAAAATAATTTGTAGTTTAGGCTTCTGGATGAGAATTACAACAGGCTAGTGATGATAACATTTAGAACAAGAGCCACAGAAGAGAGACTGCAAACACACAGACTTTAACTATTTCATATATACATATATATATATATGTGTGTGTGTGTGTGTGTGTATGTATGTATGTATATGGCTTTCTTTTCCTTAGAAAAGGAACTATCCTCATGTTTGATTTCACTCATGTTCATCTCTACTACATTTTTTATTTTGACCAAAAAAAAAAATATATGTATATATATATGGCTTCTCAGCTTCAGTCTTATTCATTTGGACCTTGAGGATAGAAATGGCAACTTCTCCTGATTGCCAGATGACCAAAATGATGACAGGCTGAGGCAACAAATGACTCAGATAGTGTCCACCAAAATGCAAAATATAAACTGAAGCTTGATAAAAATTCAATTACGTGAAAAATTTATTTCCTAGATCCTTTTAACATGAAGATCCCAATTCTCATCTGCTATATTCTTACCTATAGTTTCCTGATTATTAAACAATTTGTTCTGCTTATTACTTAATGTTTTTCAGCCACTAAGTTGCAGGTGCTACCATGACAACAACCTGGGAAGACAACCTCATCAATGTGTCCTAGAACCTCACCTACCCAGAACTCAAGCTCACTTGGGAAAAATAGAAACAGTCCGGAAGTATGGATCAACCTACCTACCAATTTCCCATGTCCAGTGGAGAAGCAATTACAGAAGCCACACCTCCCACCTTCTGCACTCCATAATGATTCTGGGTCCATACTCCCAGAGGGATAAAGAGTAGGGAAGCTTCTAATGGAGGGACTAAGATGTGGAACTCTGTTAGTGAGAATTGTGTGAAATTGTATCCCTTTTATCCCACAGTCTTGTTGATCATTATTAAATAAAAAAAATAATAATAAAATAAAGTAAGTTAAAAAAAGAAGAGCTTTATCCCACCTTGAGGGGGGTCACTTCAAGGGCAGTGAAGCAGGTCTGCAGGTGTCTGTCTTTCTCTCCCCAGCCTCGACTTCTCTCTCGATTTCACTCTGCCTATCCAACAACAGTAACATCAATGGCAGCAATAACATTAACAACAACAACAACAAGGGCAACAAAATGGGGAAAATGGCCTCCAGGAGCAGTGGATTTGTAGTTTAGGCACTGAGCCCCAGCAGTAATCCTGGAGGCAATAAAGAAAGAAAGAAAAATAAAATTATTTTGTTTTGTAGTCCGATTGTGTGAATTTTAGTCCTGATTCCATGGCTTATCAGCTCTGAGAATTTTGTTGTTTATATAGTTCTCCAAGTATCCATTTACATATCTAAAAAGACATAAAAATTTACTCCAGACTTTTAGTCTAAATCACATTGTCAAAATAATAAAAAGGGCATTACTGCCTATTTGGAGTTAAGCTATAGATTTTCCTAGTTTCATACATGTCCTCTGCAACACTATAGATGAAGCACATTAGGGAAAAAACATGAATTATTTCTGTTAGCTGTCTATGCCATAAAGGTAATGTATATAAGGCCAATTTAACTACAATTTGGAAAAAACATGGTTCTGAAAAAATTTTCCCTGGGTGCAAATACAAATTTAGTAGGCTAGTGTGTTTATTTCATAAAATGACACTCTCATTACTTTGGAAGTTCCTAGAAGACTTGTTAAAAGCAAGCTTATATATGACTAGCTGAAGTCATTGGGACATTGCTTAAAGTTTACATAAAACTAATAGCTATATCTCCTGACCTTTACTAAACAGTTCTGAATCATATGAGTTGTTTATCCTAGCTTAATAAGGTTACCTAAAAGAATATTTTATAATTTCCCTTAGCAACACTTTCTTTATACATACGTGTGTGTGTGTGTGTGTGTGTGTGTATGTGTGTCTTACCAAGTGGACAGTTTTCTTCATGGTATGTTTTTTAAGATTCAGACTATCCAGTTATTCATCGTCCATGGTATATTATGATTTTTTTTTTTTTTTTGCCTCCAGGGTTATTGCTGGGGCTCAGTGCCTGCACCATGAATCCACTGCTCCTGGAGGCCTTTTGTTGCCCTTGTTGTTGTAGCTTTGTTGTGGTTATTATTGTTATTGTTGATGTCATTCATTGTTGGATAGGACAGAGAGAAATGGAGAAAGGAGGGGAAGACAGAGAGGGGGAGAGAAAGACAAACACTTGCAGATCCTCTTCACCGCTTGTGAAGCGACTCCCCTGCAGGTAGGGGCTGGGGGCTCAAACTGGATCCTTACACTAGACTCTTTATGCCACGTGTGCTTAACCCACTGCACTACCGCCCAACCCTCAATTTTTTTTTTAATTTTATGATCACTTAACAGAACTGATGTACCTTTATTTAAGAGATAGAGGCAGAAAGACAGAAAGAATAAAATACATCATAGCACCAAACCTTCCTTCAATGTGGTGGGGGCTAGGCTAGAAGCTAACCTGGTAACCTTAAACTGTTGAGGGTTATGATGCTTTTAGCTAGGACTCTATTTTTAGCCAAGTAAAATTTGGCTGAGTTGACCAACACTAGTCATGAAGGAGGGGTTCAGGGTGACTAAAGATAAGTAGGCTCCATACCACATTTGAGTCAGAAGTCTTCAGAGAATATCGTTCCAGGAGTGGAGTTACTACCAAGAATTTCTCTTGTTTCTTCTGAGGGACACTAAAGATGCAGATGCATTTCCCAATTTCCCAATTGCCCATGCTGACATGTAAAGAACATCAAAGAACAGATGTCCAGATGTTGGCACAACTTTGGACTCAATAGTTCAGCCTTAGCAGAAAGTGTCACACCATCTGATTTATTTGAATGTGGGGAAAGTTGTATGAGACAGAGAGAACTGTGTAGGCACAAGGAGCTCAAATTTCAGCCCACCCTCTTCCATGGAGGAAATGTTAGGCATTTCTAAATTTTGGAAAATAGAATATTAATCAAAGCACTTAAGGCCACAAGCTTTTTTTTCCCCCCCTTAAGACTTCAACGAAAACCAGCTATCACTGGGCACAGCCCTAATTGACACATACTTAACCTCACAGAGTACTAGTACACTTTTTTCCGTCCTATATCAGAAATGAAAATAAATTATTTCTTTCTTATTTGTTTATAATTTTATTTTTTTACTGGTAAGTTAATGATTTACAGAACAGTTGTTGGCACATGGGTACAATTTCTCATCTTGTCAAGATAGGGGTCTGCAGAATACTCAGACAACTTAGATCTTTTTCGATCATCATGTACCAGGGCCTCAAAACCCTTCCTACCTTCTCCCCTCCTCCTGTCCTCCTTCATCTGTGTCCTTTCCCTTGGTGCAGTACACCAAACCAGTCCAAGTTTTACTTTGTCATTCTCATTTCTGTTATTAATTCTTAAATTCTGCTCATGAGTGGTAAATAATGCTAGATTACAAAACTATATACATTTTATTTATTTTTTTTCTTACTTATTTCCCCTTTTGTTGCCTTTGTTGTTTTATTGTTGTTGTCATTGATGTCATCGTTGTTGGGAAGGACAGAGAGAAATGGACAGAGGAGGGGAAGACAGAGAGGGGAAGAGAAAGAGAGACACCTGCAGATTTGCTTCACCGCTTGTGAAGCAACTCCCCTGCAGGTGGGGAGCCAGCGCTGGAACTGAGATCCTTACACCAGCTCTTACGCGCTTCATGCCACTTGCGCTTAACCCGCTGCGCTAAAGTCTGACTCCTTAAATATACACTTTAAAGTTAAAACTGCACATCCCTTTCAAATGTGCCACCCACAGCATTTATCACAAAGTAACAATATCTTTCCACCATAATACATGATATCTACTTCCCTCTTTCAATCCCCAACCCTGCTGGTAATCTCACTTCTATATCAGAGTCAGTTCATTTTTGTTTGATTTTGTGGCTTCTTTGCTATTTCTCTGTATTCCACATATAACTGAAATTAAGTAGTATTTGCTTTTCTTTCAGTTTTATTGTCATCATCCTCTCCAGTTCCATCCATGTTGGTGCAAAAGGCAAGATTTTTTTTTCATAGCTGAGATAGCTGAGTGGTATCCTATTAAGTAAATGCACAAATTCTATATCTATTCATCTGTGGTGGAGCATTTTGGTTGTTTGTGTATTTGATTATTGTGGGTACTGCTTCAATGAACACAAGTATGCACACATTTTTCAGTTCAATATTATTTTTTCCCATTGATATCTAAATGTAGAGTTGCTGGATCACAGATAGATCTATTTTTAGTACCTTGAGAAATCTCCATGCTGTTTTCAAATGAGGCTGGACCCACTGGAAGTATGCAAGATATCCTTTTTTCCACACCCTCACTAGCAAAAATATTTTCAGACATCCTATAGTACTTTCATTTGGGGTCATATGACCCTCTCTGTCCACTCCCAACCCAGCTTTAATGAAGAAGTTAAAGTATTTAGATTTTCTTATAACTAAGTGGAAATAAGTACATGAGCCTGAAACAGGAATTATGTTTGTTGATTCATATAGGTACATATGATTGTCATCCTGATATAACTAAGGAAACTCACATTATGATCTTACAGTTTGAGTGGTTTGTTCAAAACTGAATTTATAAATCCTCTATCCTGTGACTGTGTTTATAAAACTATAGTCTCTGACCCTCTTAGTTAGGTCTCCCAGAGCACCTTATAATTTTCCCTGATGGCCCTAATCATCACTTATAACTATGTATTTATGTAAGTGATCTCTAATCTCTGTCAGCCAACTTACATAATTAGCTCTATGAGAGTTGAACTATTCTTTTATTTCCTCTTGCACATGCAGAAATACTTATGATTTCTCACATACAGTCAATTATTAATAGCCAGTTATTACTAATTCAATGAATGAATACATTCAAAATATCATGTATTGTGATGGTAATCTTGTGTTACTGAAAGACTTAAAGAATTCAGAGTAGAAAAGTATCCTTGAGCTGAACAGAAAGCAAGAAAGTTCCTAAGACCATTGTTAGACTGGGTCAGAAGAAATAGATTTGGTAACTGGAAGTGAAATGGAGAAGTCCAAAGGGGACAGGCCTTTATGTAAACTAGAAGTTGATAAATTCAACAACTCCAGAAACCATGTTGAAAAAATACATACGAATTAAGATACCAAACAATTTAAGGAGAGGCATCATAGCATACCAAAGAAGACCTGAGTGGACTGTAGCATTAGGGATAGAGGGTGAAGATGGAGAAGTGATCATGTCAACGGAACTATCAGTATAACTTCAGTTTATGAGGATTTCCATAGAAAATAGATTCAAAGCAAATCCAAATGGTTTGGTTGATTAAAAAGTTAAAAATTCTTAGAAGAAACTGCTTTATGGAAGTCAAGCTCAGAATGTGGGGAAACAAAAGATATTGAACTAAAAATGTTCTTAGTCATGAAGATGGTTAAAGAATATTTAAAGATATAAAGGGAAAAGTGGACCCATAGGCTTAGTGAACATTGAGAATGCATTAAGAAGCACAGGTAGGAGAGGTGGCTCCGCAATTGAACTCTAGCTTGCATGTATGAGGCCCTCAAATCCAACCCCAGCACTATATGAAACTGAGAGGCTAAAAATCAAATAGAATATCATAAATGACAGTGCAGTGCTGTGTCGTCTGTCTCTCCTTTTCTCTCACATGCACACATACTTAGAAAAAGAAAATGACTCATATTTCTGGGTCAAAAGATGAATTCAAGTTGAGGCAGTAAAAAGATTCTTCAATTTCTGTTTTCCCTTGCCTCATTGAGCAGCAGAGTCAACATGTGTTCTTGAATGACTGTGTAAGAAAACTCCTTTCTATCCTCCAAATCAACTCATATCAGACAAGATATATGTTAGGAACAAGAAATAAACTTTTTATTATCTTAAGCCACTGAAGGTTCATATTTACCTTTTATCTATAGTATATGTTAGCGTATTTAATGAAGCAGACTGGACTCAACATGGATTATTCAGATAATACATTTCAATCAGAGATAAACTTTGAAATGCACATTGAAGATCAAGGTGCAAAAATTAGCAGAAGGATGAAATTCCCACTATGGTAAAGTTAGATCAATATTCCTGGGTACAGTGGATTACTGTTTGTGGGTTTTTAAAGATTATTTTTATTATCTTTATTTATTAGAGACATCAAGAAATCGAGAGGGCAGGGTGAGATAAGAAGGGAGAGAGAAAGATAGACAACTGCAACACTGTCTCACCACTTGCAAAGCTTTACAGGTGGGTAGGCAGGGGGTGGTTGGGGACTCAAACCCATGTCCTTGTGCTTGTAACATATTCACTCAACCAGTTGCACCACCACCTGGCCCCTCTTGTTTGTATTTCTATAACAGTTTAAATCAACTCATTTGAAAGTAAGATGCAAATAGTGCAATATATAAACAAATCTGACATTGATAAATAACAAAAATACATTTTTAGTAGTTAAAACAATCTTCATGATATTTATTTCCTGCAGTCCTTAGCTCATTTCCCATAATTATTATTGGCATTGTTTCTTACCAACGATCAGTAAATATTTGCTAAATGACAAATGCATATATTTAAAGTGAGCAGTGCATAGAAATTACTGAAATAATTATTTAATGTCTATTTAAAGGTTCCTGTATGGATTTTTTTTTCTGGGAACAAAGATCTAGAATGTCTACTTCCTAGTGCAACACTAAAAATATGCAAAAATCAAACAAAATAAGTGATATTATTTTCTTAAGTTAGAACAGTACGGCTATTTTGAAATCTATGCCAATTCTTAACAAATGAGCTTCTTGACCCTTTGTACTGAGACAAGAAAATAAAAACAACTTGAATTGACTCAAAGGTATGATAAGGAGGAAGTCTGGATAAATAAAAGCTAGTTTATCTGTAGTTTATATTCTTATTATATTGAGTGGGTTTGATCATTACAACATACTTTATAAGAGTAAAATAAATAAAATTTTGGAAGGATCATTTATGCTGATACAAAGGGTTAGAATAAAATAAGAGGGGAAAATCATCTGAATATCAGGAAGAATTTGATAACAGTGGGAGATTTCAAATTGAGAAAATAGTATGATCTGCAGTTATAATAGTTGGCTAGGACAGACAATTTAAACATATATCATTGAAAATTGTCCTTCACCTAAAGGGATATAGACTAGTCACATAATGGATATTTGTATTACTTGGGTACCAGGCGAAAAGTCAAAATAAGCACACATCCTTTCACCTATTTCCCTCATGTTTTAATTAAGATTGACATAACTAGCAAAATTACCACATATCTAGAAACTTACCCATGATGTTACACAAAGGACATTACACAATTATTTGAATGTCAGGTTTTCAAGCCTGGTATATGGACTTTGATCCCTAGCATCTCACATATTAGAGTGAAAAAGTTCTCTCTCTCTCTCTCTCTCTCTCTCTCTCTCTGTCTCTCTCTCTCTCTACCCTCTTTCTAGTTAACAAAAAATATTTTAAAAATATGACCATGCAAAAACTGTGAATGAGATACCTAAATGAATTAGAGGAAGAAGAGAGGAAGGGGCTTGGTGGTGAGAGTAACACTGATTATTAATCTAAATGATTGGTTAAATGAACTGTTCTTAAGTCAAGAGAAAACTACCATTCATCAGCTATATTTAGAGCTTCAGCAATTGTGATTTCAGAAAAATTCTCTGATCCAAAGTAGCAGAAATAACTTTTAGAAAACTGTTTTTTTTCCATTTAAACACCAAACTAATACTTGAACTTTAAGCTTAGTTCCCAAAGAAACTCTATTCAAGTCATCTCACAAAGGGGGAAATAAGGCAACATTTGTATGCACCTCTTATTCCACTTACAAATAGTAGGAATCCTCCCAACTGTGAACTTACAGGATTAATTGAAACATATAAGCACATTGAATTAAAAATATATAATTTCTATATTAACTTGGTTGCTATATTCCCTTTTATTTTAGTAACATGTTGTAAATAACAACACTTTGCTAACTCAGAAAAGAGTTAGTGATGCTTGTAAAAAAAAAAAAAAAAAAAAACCTGACATCCTTCCTTCCTTAGTGGTCTGGGGATGTTAGCCTCTATTTTTTTTTTTAATTTCTTTATTGGAGATTAACAGTTTACAGTTAACAGTAAAATTCAATAGTTTGTACACACATGATATTTCCACATATCACAATCACTATAACACCCCCCACTAGGTCTTCCTCTGCCATAAGGTTTCAGGACCTGAACCCTTCCCCCTACCCTAGAGTATTTTACTTTGGTGGAATACACCAACTCCAGTCCAAGTTCTGGTAAGAGTTTTCCCTTCTATCTTGTTTTTCAACTTCTGTCTAGGAGTGAGATCATCCCATGTTCATCCTTTTGTTATGACTTATCTCGCTTAACATGATATCTTCAAGCTCCATCCAAGATGGAGTAAAGAAGGTGAATTCACCATGAACCTGAGACTTTGAAGCCTCAGGAATAAGAGTCTCTCTATATAACCATTATGGCATCTATCCCTGTTCATATATCTCAGTTTTCCATGTAACAATTCAATGTCCCTCTAGGTCTTCCTTTGCCATCATGTTCCAAGACTCGACCCCCCCCACACACACACAAACCTCAGAGTCCTTTACATTGGTGAAAATCATCAAACCCAGGCCAAGTTATGCTTTGTGTTTATTCAACTTTTTTTTTTTTTGTAATTGGATTTGTTTCATTGAAGATGCCTTTAAAAGTTAGATGGTAAAGATTTCTGCCAATATTTTCCTCTAAGTATCTGCTATTTTCTGGTCTAACATCCAAAAGTGTTGAAACACCCTCCTATTACTGTGTTGCTATTAATATATTGCTGTAGAACTTTTAGTAAATTTTTGATGTATTTAGATGGCCTCTCATTGGATGCATAGAAGTTAATAATTTTTTAAGACCTCTTGATTGACTGAACCTCTGAGCATTAAGTAATGTCTATCCCTATCTTTTTAAATTTTATTTATGTGGTGGGACACCTGGCTGAGTGCACATACTACAATGCACAAGGACCCAGGTTTGAGCCCCTGGTCTACACCAGCAGGGAGAAAGCTTTGCAAGTGGTACAGCAGGGCTGCAGATGTCTTTCTCTTTCCCTCTCTCTCCCCAACCTCCTTGATTTCTGACTGTCTCTGTTCAATAAGATAATAAAAATTTTAAAAATATTTATTTTAAGGTCTATCCTGCCAGATTAAAAATAGCTATTCATGCCTTTTTGTGTGGGCCATTGGTTTGTATGGTAGTTTTTCATCCTTTCACTTTGAGGTTGTATTTGTCTTGTTGAGTTAGGTGGTATTCCTGCAAACAATATCTTAGGTAAATGCATGGCTCCTTGACCACAGATAATTAAAGAACATATACTGTCATTTCCCAGATTCAGTTTCCTACTTCAGAAAGTGTCCTTGACTAACCTACATGAAGCAGCCACAAAGAAGTGGTTAGTTTCAAATCTACTGAGACATAATTAAAGACTCACCTACAAACTTTGCTAATCTTTGACCTATAGTACTGATATTGTATTTCTAGAATTACACTATGATCGGTATTTACAACTTTTATTTATTTATTTATTTATTTATTTATTTATTTAAGAAAGTATTAATTAACAAAACCATAGCATAGGAGAGGTACAATTCCACACAATTCCCACCACCCAATCTCCATTTCCCACCTCCTCCCCTGATAGCTTTCCCATTCTCTATCCCTCTGGGAGCATGGACCCAGGGTCATTGTGGGTTGCAGAAGGTAGAATGTCTGGCTTCTGTAATTGCTTCCCTGCTGAACATGGGCGTTGACTGGTCGGTCCATACTCCCAGTCTGCCTCTCTCTTTCCCGAGTGGGGTGGGTCTCTGGGGAAGCGGAGCTCCAGGACATATTGGTGGGTCTTCAGTCTAGGGAAGCCTGGCCGGCATCCTGATGACATCTGGAACCTGGTGACTGAAAAGAGAGTTAACATATGAAGCCAAACAAATTGTTGAGCAATCACAGACCCAAAGCTTAGAATAGTGGAGAGGAACTGTTAGGGGGGTACTCACTGCAAACTCTAGTGTAGTTCTGCTTTCAGGTGTATATTTTACAGTAGTTTACGGATACGTGTGAACATATGCTCTCTCTCACAGAAACTGGTATATATCTAGGTTTTGGGACTTTGTTAGAAAGTGAACCACCTGAGATGAAATTAGAGTATACTATGAAAGGAAAGGTCTCACCCGAGTAATGAAGCTGAAGGGTTGTCATTCCACACTTGAAGTCTCTGGACACAGTGTGAAGTGAAGCACGTTGAGGTGGCAATTGTTGTGTTGGTTAGGTTGTGATCGGCAGATGCAATATTATTTGATATGGATTGGGAGAGGCATACGGGAAAGTGGGCTCTATCCAATGGTTCCAGGACTGGGGGAAGTAGAGGCTCTATAGTGGAGATGTGAGGTTCCTGATGTTTTAGGGTTCAAAAAGACAATCGTTAGTTAATGTTATCATCACATTATTTGGTAATTGGGTTAACTTTGAAAAGTCCTTTTGTTAGGGTTTGCTGTATAGTACCTAGTATCTTGTATATAGCTGTGCTATTGGTTGCTTCTGATCTACTTGTTCTAGGCTTTTGAGAGAGTCTGCATATCAATTACTCAGCCTATATATTGAAAAGATTCAGTTTGTGTTTTGAAAAACTTCGAGACATACAATTAATTTTCCCCCTCTAGTATTAATTAACTACTGATTTATATGACTACGTATTACTAGGAGTGTACATAAACACCATTCCCACCACCAAAAGACTGTGACCCATCCGTCCCACCCATTCCCACCACCCACTGACCCAGGAAGCTGCATGTCTACCCCTCACAACAGGGTTTTTACTTTGGTGCCCTACTTACAATTTGGTCAGGTCCTGCTTTTAGTTTCCCTTTCAGATCTTCTTCCTCAACTTCTGTTGATGAGTGGGATCATCCCATATTCATTTTTATCTTTCTGACTTAGCTCATTTAACATAATACCTTCTAGCTCCATCCAAGATGGGTCGGAAAAGATGGGTTCATTGTTCTTGATAGCTGCATAGTATTCCATTGTGTATATATACCACAGCTTTCTCAGCCACTCATCTGTTGTTGGGCACCTGGGTTGCTTCCAGGTTTTAGCTATTATGAATTTTGCTGCTATGAACATAGGAGAATAAGTATCATCAAAATGAATATTCTCCCCAAAGCCATATACAAATTTAATGCAATACCCACCAAAGTTCCACCAAGCTTCTTTAAGAGAATAGAACAAACACTACAGTCATTTATATGGAACATGAAAATACCTAGAATTGCCAAAACCATTTTAAGGAAAAGAAACAGAGATGGAGGCATCACACTCCCAGACCTTAAACTAAAAGCCGTCATCATCAAAACAGCATGGTACTGGAACAAAAATAGGCACACAGACCAGTGGAACAGAATTAAAAGCCCAGAAATAAATCCCCACACCTACGGACATCTAATCTTTAATAAGGGGACCCAAAGGATTAAATGGAAGAAGGAGTCTCTCTTCAATAAATGGTGCTGGGAAAACTGGGTTGTAACATGCAGAAGAATAAAATTGAACCACTTTATCTCACCAGAAACAAAAATCAACTCCAAATGGATCAAAGACCTAGATGTCAGACCAGAAACAATCAAATACTTAGAGGAAAACATTGGTAAGACACTTTCCCACCTACACCTCAAGGACATCTTTGATCAATCAAACCCAATTGCAAGGAAGACTAAAGCAGAAACAAACCAATGGGACTACATCAAATTGAAAAGCTTCTGCACATCCAAAGAAACTATTAAACAAACAAAGAGACCCCTCACAGAATGGGAGAAGATCTTTACATGCCATACATAAGACAGGAAACTAATCACCAAAATATATATGAGCTCAGCAAACTTAGCACCAAAAAAGCCAATGACTCCATCTAAAATGGGCAGAGGATATGAACAAAACATTCACTACAGAGGAGATCCAAAAGGCTAAGAAACATATGAAAAACTGCTCTAGGTCACTGATTGTCAGAGAAATGCAAATTAAGACAACACTAAGATAACCATCTCACTCCTGTAAGAATGGCATACATCAAAAAGGACAGCAGCAACAAATGCTGGAGAGGTTGTGGGGACAGAGGAACCCTTTTACATTGCTGGTGGGAATGTAAATTGGTCCAGCCTCTGTGGAGAGCAGTCTGGATAACTCTCAGAAGGCTAGACATGGACCTTCCATATGATCCAGTAATTCCTCTCCTGGGGTTATACCCCAAGGACTCCATAACACCCAACCAAAAAGAGGTGTGTACTCCTATGTTCATTTACAACTTTTCTAATGACATCTAGTAGACTGAACATGTAATGCCAAGTTACAAGCATTTGCCTTATTTTCTTATTTAATCCTTAAGACACTTGTAAAAGAGACATGACTTTTTTTTTCAGTTTTAAGTCTTTTTATTATTTTTTTTATTTAATAAAATATTAATTAACAAAACCATAGGGTAGGAGGGGTACAATTCCACACAATTCCCACCACCCAATCTCCATATCCCACCTCCTCCCCTGATAGCTTTCCCATTCTCTATCCCTCTGGGAGCATGGACCCAAGGTCATTGTGGGTTGCAGAAGGTAGAAGGTCTGGCTTCTGTAATTGCTTCCCTGCTGAACATGGGTGCTGACTGGTCGGTCCATACTCCCAGTCTGCCTCTCTCTTTCCCTATGGTGTGTCTCTGGGGAAGCGGAGCTCCAGGATACATTGCATTGGTAGGGTCTTCAGTCCAGGGAAGCCTGGCCGGCATCCTGATGACATCTGGAACCTGGTGACTGAAAAGAGAGTTAACATATGAAGCCAAACAAATTGCTGAGCAATCATAGACCCAAAGCTTGGAGTTTGCTGAGCTCTTTATATATTTTGGTGATTAGTTTCTTGTCTGATGCATGGCATGTAAAGATCTTCTCCCATTCTGTGAGGGGTCTCTTTGTTTGTTTAATAGTTTCTTTGGATGAGCAGAAGCTTTTCAATTTGATGTAGTCCCATTGTTTTGTTTCTGCTTTAGTCTTCCTTGCAATTGGGTTTGATTGATCAAAGATGTCCTTGAGGTGTAGGTGGGAAAGTGTCTTACCAATGTTTTCCTCTAAGTATTTGATTGTTTCTGGTCTGACATCTAGGTCTTTGATCCATTTGGAGTTGATTTTTGTTTCTGGTGAGATAAAGTGGTTCAATTTCATTCTTCTGCATGTTACAACCCAGTTTTCCCAGCACCATTTATTGAAGAGAGACTCCTTCTTCCATTTAATCCTTTGGGTCCCCTTATCAAAGATTAGATGTCCGTAGGTGTGGGGATTTATTTCTGGGCTTTCAATTCTGTTCCACTGGTCTGTGTGCCTATTTTTGTTCCAGTACCATGCTGTTTTGATGATGACAGCTTTATAATATAGTTTAAGGTCTGGGAGTGTGATGCCTCCATCTCTGTTTCTTTTCCTTAAGATGGTTTTGGCAATTCTAGGTGTTTTCATGTTCCAGATAAATGATTGTAGTGTTTGTTCTATTCTCTTAGAGACATGACTTTTAAAGAGTTATTTATCTATTTATTTTACTATAAGAAAGGAGAAAGATAGAGGTACCTGTATAATGCTGATTTCTGTCATAGGGGCATGCTAGGTGTAGAACCGACTGCCTCTGAGGTCTCAAACATGCAAGTTGGTGCTCTAAGAGGATAAGCTATCTAGTTCCTTAGCCTTACATTCCATTTTAACATGATTTTATAGAAGAAATGTCGTGTAAATAAATCTACTGTGACTTTGGCTCATTTAACAGTAAATCTCATGACTGAAAATACTTGTAATGAGGTGTGAAGAAGAATGGAGGCCGAACACAACACAGAAAGGAAGTGTGTGTGTGTGGGGGGTGGGACAGTAGATAGTGCACCTGGTTAATCACACAGTACAGTGTGCAAGGATCCAGGTTCAAACTCCTGGTCCTTACCTGTAGGGGAAAACTTCACAAGTGATGAAGCAGGGCTATAGATGTTTCTCTGTTTCTTTCTGTCTCTATCTCCCTTTTCCTTCTCAATTTCTCTCTGTCTTTATCAAATAAATAAATAAATAAGTAAATATAAAAAGAAAGGAAGTGGGCTTTGGTCTCTGAATTCCCAACTCCAGCTCTGTCAAAAGAAAACGTCTCTCTAACTCTGCACCTAGTGCTATCTCTTCAAATTACTTAGACCTTGGAGGAGATGTATTAAAGTCTAATGTCTTTATTAATTGTCTGGAGTCAAAGAAGGATATACCTCTCCAATCTACTTATATCCACATTTAGCTTTCTTGGTGAGAAATAAGTTCATCTATTCTTGAATAATCGTTGGATTCCCCCCCCCCAAAATGGAAGACAATTTGCTCAGTGAAAAATTAACCTATACCACTTTCAAAGGTTTAAGGCGTAGAATATCATGATTCCGAGATGTTTAATTCTACAAGCACAAACATCTAACCTAACAATTTCCAGTATTTTGTTTTTTTTAATTCTGAGCCACAGACTCAAATATCACTCTATAATTCTGAAAATATCATTAAAAACAAAAATAAAACTTTATCTAGGGAAGTAAAACACACAAACTTAAAAAAAAATTGAAATCTGTTGGAGAATAGGGTACACTGTTCTGGGAAGTCCAGGCCATTCTTTCCATGAGGTTCAAGTGGATTGACCCCCAACTCTCCCTTTAGGTGGACGGAAGGGCAGGTTCCCCTGACCTCTTGAACTAATGATGGATGGCTTCTCCGGAAAGGGGGCTACCTTTCTACACATGCCTCTCCTTTCCCCTTAAAACAAAAGCCATGAATTATTGTACATTGTGTTTGGCCTAACTTGAAAGCAGCCACACACATTTTTCTCAACCTTCCCTCCTCTCCCCACCCCCTCTGAAGTGCCTACAATTTACCTTGAGGTGCCTATAATTTACCCCCAAGGAAATATGCATTGTGAAACTTGTGATCAAACCTTGTATGATAATTCTTCATTTGTGATAAAATAGTTTATAGGCTAAGCATTGTGTTGCTCTATGCTTGGGTTAATGATTACCTTCACCTTCTACCTGTCAATGGGTATACATACTTGCTTTCTCTCCCAAATAAATGAATCACCTTCCAAGGCTTTTCACAGGGCTGATTGAGATTTTATCTCCCTGTGCATGTTGCCCTCTACATGCTGAGCTGCTCCAGGACCCACAGGGACTGTTCTTGACCTCCATCTCCCAATGAATCATGGGAAATGGGCAGAACCAGGAGCGAGCCTGTAGCAACCAACCTATCTCTTAAGACTGGGAGAACTTACAAAAGGATATTTACCATTCAGGAGCAGGGAAATATAACTTTGGTGGTGGATGTGATGTGGAACTACCCCCCAATTATCTCATAATCTTACATATAATTAGTAAACATGTTTATAAATAAAGCATTAAATATAGAAAACTTCCTCCATCAAAGAAAACACTTGTCTAAAACACATAGCTTTATCTCAAACATATTGGTTGAAATTAATAACATTTCTCTCATTCTCTATTCTTCATTGAAATGTTGATTTCTAAGTAATGAATTATATCATTGTCTCTACCTGCTTTTTTTACGCTGATAAATTGTTTCTAAAAATGTTTCTAAGGGAATCACTTATTAATTTTAAAATAATTTATTTTCTCCATGATATAGATTTATTCTTAACAGTCCAAACATGTAAATATTAACATAGGATGGTACCATCATCCAGCTTCATCAATAATAAATTGTTTTATTTTTAATGAGTTTTTGTATTATTGATTGTAAATGGGCTTGACCTGAATGAAGGTTTTTTTCCATTAAAACTGAAAGTAAGTAAAGAATCAATGTGGAAAAACACTTCTAAAATATATACTTGAATGTGCTGTGATGATCTCAGTGAAATGAGACTCAACTATAGCAGAAAATGATCTAAAGGGTGAATTTGTACACAGTGTATGAAAAATTCTGCTAAATAATTCATACAGTAACAACTGAGATAACACTGTAAAATGAGAAATACCAAGTCCCACAAACAATTTCATCACAAAATTCACATTGCCAGTCAGGACTAAAAAGGAAATAGAAAAAAAAATCCGAGATTGCATACTAAGTCATTACAAGTTAAGTATTCAGAAATAAAATAGTGTCATAAAACTAAATCATTTCCACCAGAAAAAAAATGCTTAGAAGAAGAGTCAGTTCTATTTATGACTAGATATTTCATGTTGACAAAAGGTCATCTTCAATCAACCAGAAAAGCTAGTCATTCACCTACAGAGCAAGACTTTACTCCATTTTACCTTTATTACTATATGACTTTTTTATGGGGAAGAGCAGATAGTAAGTTGAAATTTAGCAAGTAGTTTCCTTCACTTATTTATTAAGCCATCAAACATTTATGGAACAGGAGTTTATATAAAGCACAGAGGTAGCCAGGGATAGAGATGCCAGTTTGGTCATCTTTGCTATCAGAATCTTCACAGTAAGTTAGAAATTTAGTATATCAATAATAAAGATGCAGTAGCAATATGAAGAATTTAAGTCACAAGGATATTTAGACAAGATATTTTAATTTTGTAAAGTGTTTTCATTCACTTTAAATTAAAATTCTATATTACACTGCAGTTTGATAATTGTTCTATGGAAACAACTGGATCTGGGCTATATAGCTAAAAAGCATAAAAAATCATCAATATAAATGGAAAATCATAAGTTCTACAAACTATATGTAATGATTTTACCCCACCAACTGATTATTATATATATCTAAGGAACATGTAAGAAAAGATTATAAATAAACCACATAAAAATGCATGAGGTGTCCCACAAGAAGTGTCCATAAGACTTTTTCAGAGTTGACTCTGTTAAAGCAGGTTAATATGACTCTCCTAGAGCAAATTGTCACATCTATATTGGTAACATGACTCTGAAGGGCCATCAAGAAATGAGTGAAAAAGTGCAGCTTCCTAGTAGTCAGAATGACAGGAGAAAGCTCATTGTATGGGGTTGGGTGGTGATCCACCTGATTGAATGCACATGTTACAATGTTCAAGGACCCAGATTCAAACCCCTGGTCCTCACCTGCAGGGGGAAAGCTTCAGGAGTGGTGAAACAGGACTGCTGGTGTTTCTCTGTCACTCTCCTTCTCTGTCTCCCTTCCTCTCAATTTCTGACTGTTTCTATCCAATAAATAAATAAATAAAAGATAAATGAGAAGTCAACAACAAAAAGAGAAGCTTACTGTATGTAGTGGATTAAACATTCTACAGCAAATAGTCATTCACCAAAGTCACTTTCCACCTACATACACTAGGCCTTTCTCTGGAACCACTGAGTCAGAAAGAAAGCACATCTGTTCCTCTAAACACTACAACCCTTCAGAGACGTGATCATCACAAGCTACTGATTTAAACAGTAAGGTAACACTGAGGAAATTCACTTATTTCTCATCTATCTACAGTTGCCAATTAGTAGTCCTCAACTTACTATCAATTAATTTTCTTTTCAGAAATATTTATTTACAGTGAAAGAAAGGGAGGAAGAGAGTGAACCAGAGCATTACTCTGACAAATGTAATGCTGGAGATCAAACTCAGTGCCTCATGCTTGTTAAGTCTGACATCTCAGTCACTGAAACCTCCTGGGTCACTTAATTAACTTTCTTATTATATTTATTATAATTATTTCTTATTATATTTATTATAATTATTATATTACATTATTTATTATATTTTTTCTTTTTTAAGGGATAAGGCATTAAAGACAAATTTAAAATGTCTAATTGCTTCAGACTTTATCTAAATAACAAAATTAGTATTTATTTTTAGTTATTGTTAGTCCCACCTCCCCCCCCCAAATTATTGCCTTGGAATTATGCCAAGCTTTGCTTTACCAATCTGATAAATTCATAATGTTCAAACTGGTGAATATTGAATAAATATAAATACTAGGCATTAATGCCAAGTTTTGAATGAGAATTGAGGGAGAAAAAAGGTAGTGAAAAATTTGCTACTGCAGACCAATATACATATTAAATATGATTTCTGATAGAGTCAATGCCATGAACTTATTGTTTTCTGACATGACACTTTTGTAAATTTGAATTCACATCTAAATTAAGTGATTATAAATCAACATAATGCATAAGTCATTATTACAACCATCACTGATCAAAACTGTCCCAAAGTAGAGCTCTCAAATCTTTTCCATACATTGACCTTTCCAAAAGAAGCTAAGTTTAGCAAAGTCTTAAATGGGCAAGCATGTATGAATGAATTAGGAAGTTTTGCTATAATCTATTCTTTGTATCTTATCATGCAATAATCGTACTAAGTTAAGTACCAGTCTTAGAACTTAAAGCATAGAGATAGGGTCCAGGTGGTGGTGTACCTGGTTAGGCACACACATTACAATCTGCAAGGACACAAGTTCAAGCTTACAACCTCCACCTGCAAGGGTGCAGGTCTCTCTCTCTCTCTCCTTCTTCCCTCTCAGTTTCTGGCTGTCTCTATCCAAAAAATAAAGACAGATTTTTTTTTTCAAAAATCATAGAGATAATATACTCTTAGGAGATCAAAATCCTTGTATCTTGAAATTATCTAAAACCACAAGACTATAGATCCCCCAACTGCCAAGAATTATACTAAAGACCTAGAATTTGTATTGACTTAAGAAGAATACAGACATCTTGTATTATCTTCATGGACTTTATCCAAAGCCATCTTTAAGTAACATTTTATTTAAATGTATCATCTACTGTCTGCTAAACAGCTACATGGAAAACCTGTACTCATTAATAAAATCAATGAATTCATTAAAATTAATTTTAATTTCAAGAAATTTCAAGCTTAGAGGCCAGTAATATTTTATGGATTTGTTTTTCAATTTTGCTCCTCTGAAACAAAATCTAATTATCTTATCAAAAGGTAATAAGTACATGAAAAGGAAATGTATTTGAAGATGGTCTGGCCACTGAAATATATAGTACCAGTAATATTATGATTCTTCATTCATGTGGAAAAACCATTTTTGTGACCTACTTTTATGTGAAATGTGCTGGGAGAGTAAAGTTTATATAAATCCATTAGGGTCCTCTCTACACTGTTCTTTCATCTTCATTCACCTTATGCTTCCATTAGGAAAGAGGCAACAAAAATGTTTTCACATTTGGAAGATGTATATACCAGCAATTTTTTAAGACTTTTTTTTGTCATTGTTAGATTCCAATGATCCAGGCTGACACAGAAGGAAATATGTCACAGGACCACAGCTTTCCTCAGTGGGAAAATTTAAGTGGTACCTAAGGCAAAGCAGGTACCCTCCCAGGTGAACTATCATGTCAACTCTACATTCTAGAGCAGTTTTAAGTTTGCAGCAAAATTGAATGGAAGGGTACTGAGAGTTTCCACGTGTCCTTTACCTCTTCTATGAAAAAAAAAACTCTCTTACCAACATCTTCTTCAGTAACGGTATATTTGTTACAATCAGTGAATCTACAATGACACATCACTGTTACCCGAAGTTCATGGTGCACAGTAAGTTCACTCTTGGGAGTCGGGCAGTAGCATAGAGGCTTAAGTGCAGTGCAGGTGGCGCAAAGCGCAAGGACGGGCATAAAGATCCGGGTTCGAGGCCCGGCTCTCCACCTGCAGGGGAGTCGCTTCACAGGCAGTGAAGCAGGTCTGCAAGTGTCTTTCTTTGTCTCCCCCTCTCTGTCTTCCCCTCCTCTCTCCATTTCTCTCTGTCCTACCCAACAAGGATGACATCAATAACAGCAATAATAACTACAACAATAAAACAACAAGGGCAACAAAAGGGAATAAATAAATATTTTTTAAAAATCACTCTCTATATTTTTAGTGCATAGTTTCACAAATGCATAATGGCATGTAACTACCACTTCAGTAGCACGATGTTTAGCTTCATTATCTAAAAAAGAAAAAAATAAGGAAAAAAGAAAAACAAAAAAAGAAAAGGTCAGGTTTTCAGTGCTGAATTTTAATTTAAAAGATAGCTATTGTTATTAAATATAAACTAGTCATTATAGTAACATCTGTTAATCCAATGTTAGCTCAGGGACTAAGTTAGGTGATATAGTAGCTTTGCTTTGTTTAACAGTTGTTACAATACACATACTAATAGACTCTGGTGTCCTTTGTACTCAGATCATATGTTGAGACAGCGTAACAAGAGTGACAAAAGTATTGTTGGTTACATATAGCGGTCACTGCTAAGAGATACTTCCCTAAGTGGGGATGGCAGTGTCTTCTGAGGGTGCAGTCTGATAGCCAAAAAAATAAAGCCATTTTTATTATTTCCACTCTAAGCAGGACAGGAGGACAGGTCCAGATGGCATAAACTAACTACTCACAGTATTTCGTGGGACACAAGTACAGTGACATGCCCCCTTTAAGTAGAATTCTGTACACAAATACACTTGAGGAATGGTATCTACTTCAGCTTTGGTTTGCAATTTATAGAGTAGATTGGTCCTTTAAAATTCTATGAAACCCTATACAATTAGTAACATGATTTTTTTAAAATTTTTTTTCAATCTCTTACCTCACTCCTACACTCTTTATTATCCTATTCTATTTTTTTCTTTTGCATCCTAGCCTACCTCAACCTAATAAACTGCTTGATTTATGTACATACATGGCTTATATACTTGAATATAAGCTCTTCATAGAAGTAAGTACTTTTTTACTTTTTAATTGGGGGATGTAATTTACAATTATTTATTTATTTTTTTTTTTAAATCACACATATAGGATGCTAAGGATATAGCATTATGGTTCTGCAAAAAATCACACACAGTTGACTTTTTTTTAGATGCAGGTAAACTAGGGAGAAAAATTGGTGACAATTAGCAACTACTCCTCCACAAAAGAAAGGAAAGATGGTGTGATGGATACTTGTGATATCTAAGAGTCAGATTCTCCTACTTCACTTTGGCTACCTAGAACCCAAAGGCTCCTGAACTCCAATCCCACTAGGACCCAGAAAGAGAAGTGGAAAAAAGGAAGGCCATTTGGAGTAGCAATAGGTGTAGGTGTGACTTAGAAAGGAAGAGAAGGCAGAACCATAGGAAAAAATGGGCAAATATATATATAAATATAAAAAGCTATAGAAATAACAGTCAGCTCATATCTGTGACCTTGGGGGAACTACTATACTAGTCACTAATAAAAAATAAATAGATAATAGAAAACTTAAAAAATAAGTGAATAAAGATATCTTTTTTGCTAGTGATTTAACAATGATTAGTAAGATTATAAAATAACAAGGGTATAATTCCATACCATCTCCACCACCAGAATTCTGTGTCCCCAATCTCTACACTGAAAACTGCAGTAGTTCTCCCAAGGTCACCAATATGAGTTTACTATTATTTCTGTAAGTATAAATCGTAAAAAAAAAAAATAACATCACTTGGACTAGGGAGAGAGCACGATGGTTATCCAAGATGACCTTTCATGCCTGAGGCACCAAAGATCCCAGATTCAATCTCTAGTACCACCATATGCCAGAATTGGGCAGTGCTCTGGTAAATAAATAAATAAATCATGTTGTATGTACAACAATTTCCAGAGCTCAGCTCAGCCCTTGCTGCTGTCACCTGTCTTTTTTCAAACCGAAGATATAAGCAACTGTGATCTGTAGGAGTCAGAAAACACTGATAGAACAAACTTGGTTGGATTCAGTCTGTAAGTAAAATTTAGTTCAACACCTTATTAATCTAATTAATCATCACTTAAGTGATTTTTTAAAGCATAGTACAGCTGGACTACATCATAATTCTAAAGGGGTTGAAGTTGCTTATTTCAGTAAAACAGTCTTTATTCATACTAACATATGTTAGTAATTATATTTTAGTATTAATAACACATTAATATGAATATGCCTTAAATTATTATATAGAAATTTTATTGACTTAAAGTTTATTTTATCCTATCTTTAATTAATTAATTTAGTTATTTATTTAGTTAGTTATTTTTACCATAGCACTGCAAAGTTCTGGCTTATGGTTGTGTGGGGGAGTGAACCCAGGGACTTACAACCTCAAGCATAGCACAAGAGACTTTTTGCATAACCATTATGACATTTCCCCAAGACCTATCTGATATTTTAGTACTATATTTAATTTTTTTAAATAGTGGATCTGGGGCTAGAAAGATAGCTGTCTTTGATAGTGCATTTGCTTTGCTATGGGCATGGACTGGGTTTGAGCCCAGCCCCTACCACACTGAGAGAAGTCTCAGCATTATAGTATCTTGTTCCTTTCTCTAGCTTTCCTTCTATATTGAAAAAAAAAGTCTGCCTGCAGTGGTGAAACCCCAGTGATGGTCAAAACTAACTAATGAAGTACATCAAAAAGTAAATAAGTAAATAAATAAAATAGTGAATCTGAACCACCACATTCCATCCATAATGAAATTCTTCAGAAATCTTATCAATATTTACAAAATATTAATTATTCTATTGATAAAAGAATATTTGTTGAACCTGCCATATGCTTTGTATTCATAAGTTAAAGGAAAATATACACCTTAAAGTAAAAGTGCACAATAGTTTGCAGTGACTCAGTAAGTGCAGCAAGCATGTAGAAAGACCTTAAGAGGGCCAGATGATAGCACAGTGGGTCAAGCACACATGGTGCAAAGAAAGACCTAACAACATACTTATAATTCTATTAGGTACAAATTAGAAAGCAACTTTTTCTTTTTATTTTCAGTTTTCTAATTTTAATTAAACTGGAAAGATATTAGAGTACTTTTAGGAAAGAAAGTATAGAACAAGCTAGCTTCAGCAATTAAAGATTTTAAAAACAGTATCGGAAATTTGTGAGATTGCATTTTTTCCTTTTAGTGTGGTGAATTGGGCCCTGACCACAATATAGAAATACCAGAGGAAAGTATTTCTCCCTAAAGTTACCATACTCAAGCCCCATTGCACAAAATCAGAATTTCTGAAGCCAAGACTTACTTAGCCATATATTTTAAGAGTTCCAGGTGATTTAAATGTGCAAACATGGTTCAGTTGGCATGAAAAGCTACATTTAACCTAATTATGCTGTAAACAATTCCTAGTTTCAATGTATTTCTTTGAATTCACCCTCCAGAATCCTAAACCTACAGAACGTGATTGATCTTAGTTTGGGAAAGAAGTACAATCTGCTGGATTAATCCTGACCATAAAGGAGTGTCATAAATAGAATATGGTTGTGTGATAGGGTGATCTGTCCTGGTTTTCTTAACCAAGTAATTTCCTGAGTATAACACTATGAATGGTAATTCTGGAACAACCTCAGACATACCAGGACATTTGCTCACCCTTCTATGATCCCACCCCTCTAGGAAGTGTTAAGGAAAATTCTCAGAAATGATTGTGTAGGTCAATAACACTTCTGTACACTGTGTAATCTTTTGGTTTGCAAAAAACAGATCATTTGAAGTTTTCTGGACAGAAGGGAAAGGAGAAAAATGTTTATGTAGAGGTTTATTCCGCAGTGCTATGTAAAATAAAGTTTAGTACAGGAGCCAGGAGGTGGTGACCACAATAGAGAGCACAAGTTACCATACACAAGAACCTGGGTTCAAGTCCACTGCCTCCACTTGTGTATAGAGGCAGGCAGGGTAGGGGTGGGAGGAGTACCATGAGTGGTAGAGCAGTGCTGTGTCTCATTTTCTTTACTTATCTTTCCTGCTTTATTTCTTTCTGCTTTTATAGGGAAAAAAAAGACAGAGAGAAAAATAAAAAAGAAGATTAAAGAAAAAAAATAGAAAAGAGGGGGCCAGGTGGTAGTGCACTTGGTTAAGCACACATATTACAATGTGCAAGAACCTGGGTTTGAGTCCGTGGCCCCCACCTACAGGTGGAAAGCTTTGCAAGTGGTGAAGCAGGGCTTCAGGTGTCTCCCTTTCTATCTGCCCCTCTCCTCTCAATTTCTGGCTGTTTCATAAATAAATATAATAAAATTTAAAAAGAGAAGAGAAGAAAAGGAAAAAATGTGGAAGAAAAATGACTTTCAGAAATGGTGGTGACATTGTACAAACAAAGCAAAAAACTACTACAGCTTCACCATATTTAACTTTTTTTAAATTTATTTATTTGTAAAATGGAAACATCCTTAATGCAGAGCACTTTAAAAATTAATTATATTTTTACTAGTAATTTATAATGACCAATAAGATTGTGGGATAAGAAGGGCACAATGCCGTACAATTCCCACCACCAGAGTACCATAGCCCATACCGTCCGTTGGAAACTTCTCTATTCTTTTTTTTCCCCTTATTTTTTATTGACTTAATAATGATCAATAAAACTGTAGGATAAGGGGGTAAAATTTCACATAATTTCTATTGCCAGACTTCTGCATCCCATCATCTCCACTGGAAACTTTCCTATTCTTTATCTCTCTGGGATTATGGACCCAGAATCACTTTGGGGTGCAAAAGGTAGAAGGTCTGGCTTCTTTAATTGCTTCTGTGATGAAGTATTTTAAAGAATACATAAAACTGGTCAACACTTGATGGTTTTGATTATAGAAAACTCTTTTATAAAGCACATGTACTTAGAGGGAAAAACCATACCTATATATAGAGAAAAATACCATTTATGTTTATAAATCCTGTACTATGTTCTGATATTCTAAGCCAACTTCATATCCAAAACTAAAACTCATAAAAGTTGAAATGCAAAAATGTGTCAGAAATGTTATTTCTGACAGCCAAGTGTCATCATTTTCCATGCTGTAAAATGAAAACTTCAGAAAAAGTAGGACATTTTAACTTAAAATTGACATACTATTTCCAGTTTCTCTTCTCTCTGCTAGTCATGCTTGGACAAACTTTTTTTTTCTTTTTTCCATCTTTCTTACTTTATTTATTTATTTATTTATTTTATCTTAACTACATTTTAGTTTAGTAACTAATTTGGTCACAAGGTGATGATAAAAAAAGAACAAACTTATAGAGTTCAGATCTGACGGCAATAGCACATTTGGAAAAGAAGATCACAACAACCTCTAAATTATTAAGTCTGAAAAGAATATAAATCTTCATTCAGCACAAGGGGCATTCTGGAAATCCACTGATCAGCTTCCAGGTGAAACAGTAAGATCTAGAGGTCCCTCAGACTCACAAATAAAAATAAACAATGCCATCAGTACAAGGCATTAGGGAACACAAGATGCAATTTGTTATACACAAGAATGCTGGGTAGGTTGAAAATTCCCATCAGCAACACAAAGGAGAGGTCTACAATAGATTTAACATTGAAAGTTTAACAGTGACTTGAGAGATATTCTGCAAAGGAAAGCCAGTGTCCTTGGAGTATGTAAGGAAGAGATAATCAATATAATACTGAACCAAACTAACAATGAATGCCATCCACTGACAGGAATTGCAGTTCAAAACTCACAGTTGAAACATTTACAAATTACTGCCTGTGGTACTCGTTTCAGAAATGCATTCTAATGAATAATCTTCCTGTATGAGTCTGAAAGGAGACAGGTCTCATGATTTTTGTGTTCTAAAAAATATATAATCATGTGGACTATATATGTTAAAGTCTTAGACAAATACTAACTATAATACAAATAAATAAACACAAAGTAGGAAAGGACAATATTCATTCCAATGAAAAATAGTGGCTTTTCTGACCTATAAATTTTCTGACATAATTTTTCTGACTTGCCTACATCCTAAATCCTGGATTAGACAATAGGAAATGATATGGGACTAATTTCCTCAAAATAGTCATGTGATCAATTAATGTGGTAAATCATAAAACAAAAAGAGAAACTCTGATAAGAATACCTTCTGTCAATTAAAACAGATAGACATAATGCTGAAAAAAGAAACTAAGTTATGGTAATTATAAACTCTCAATAGCCTAAAATAATTTGTCTTGTTCAGAATTTTTTACTATGTAATGCTTTTCATCTGATCAATAAAGTACTTCTTTCTCAATAGCATATGGTCCTTGTTAAAGTGGTGTTTTCACAAATAACAAAAGATCCATGATATTAATTAAGTTATAAGACTTTTCCTAATCTATTTTTATCTCAATTTGCCTGAAAGGTTTCTGTCTTAAAGAGTGTGCTGATGATCATAGAACCTTTTCAATATTTTGTCTCTCTTTTCCTCGTTTCTTTCTCAGGAAATGATACTACTTTCATAGCATTTCATTTGAATTATTGTGCTGGAAAGTACTTCTCTTTCTTTACTTCCTTTTCTACTAAACCTGGTTCCCAGCAAAGTCTAGTGTGTGAAATTCATGTAATGCCATAGCTAAAACAACCACAGCTGGGTGAGTGACATTCAGATTACCTTGTCTAAAAACATCTGTTCTCTAAATGAGTTACACATGTTTATGACCACCTGAGACACATGTCAAAGGAAAGGAAAAATCTAGTCATCTTTTTTTTTAAATCTGTTTTATTGGAGGCTTTGCAGAAATCATGTTACCAAAAGCAAGTTTTGATGTTTATTTTGTACTCAAACACCCCAAATCAAAAGCTGAGTTTAAGCACTGACCATCAATGTGACCAAGATTGCAAACTCAGTATCTACAATATTTTGTCTTATTTGTTGAATCTCAGATGTGTCTCGTATTAAGATTTAAGCTTGCCATATATTATAGACTCTAGATCCATAGATCCATACCTAAGGATTTCATAAATGAAAAAGTTATAAACAAAGTTACCTATTTATTTTTTCACACCATTGGATCAAAGGGAAATTTTTAAATTTTATTTATTTAATTTTATTTATTTCCAGATTTCCCTGGGAATTTTTTTTTTGCCTCCAGGGCAATGGGGCTTAGTGCCTGCACCATGAATCCACTGCTCCAGGAGGCCTTTTTTTTTTTTTCCTTGTTGTTGTAACCTTGTGGTTATTATTGTTGTTGATGATGTCATTCGTTGTTGGATAGGACAGAGAGAAATGGAGAGAGGAGGGGAAGACAGAGAGGGGGAAAGAAAGATAGACACCTGCAGACCTGTGAAGCACTGCAGTCGCTGTGAAGCGACTCCCCTGCAGGTGGGGAGCTGGGGGCTCCACCGGGGTCCTTACGCTGATCCTTGCGCTTTGCGCCAAGTGTGCTTAACCCACTGTGCTACCGCCCGACCTCCTAGGGAAAATATTTCTTAAACCTTCAGCACTCTTGTTCAGAAACACACTTTAATTATCTTTCATAGATAACGAAAAGGCTCAGTGCCACTACATTTCTGCAACCTTAGTTCAAATTCTTATATCCAAAAATCAGAAAACTAGTAAGGAAGATGACAAAATCATATGACCACATTCTCAATTATTTACAGAATAATGGAGTTCTGCACTTTTCAACTTGGCAATAATTTGCAAATAATAATGTAGAACCCCATAATGATTTTTTAAAACCAAAAAAGTAGAATACAGAGTTGTTGACCACTATAGAATCCCACAATGTCTCTTTGAGCATGTAAACTGTCTCAGTCATCCTCCCAGGACCAGAATGGGTCTGGCCTGGGCACTAAGTGATCCCACAGACAGGACAACATAGAATGACAGGAATGATGACTGCTAAGGTTGTGAAATTACTGTCTTTCCCCAGAAAGAAATTGGAGGTTAACATTTAGGGCCTATGTGAAATAAGACACAATTTAAGCAACAAGACCATTTTCAGAGAACCAGAAATTAACTAAGTTAAAATTGAAACATCTACTCACATCTTTGAGAAAAGAAATTAAGAGTTGGCTAACTGATTCAGTGTTGTCATTAAGACAAATCACAGTTGTCTTAATTGAGAAAGTTGTCATGGTCTATCTGAATATTTAAGACCGAGATAAACCTACAGCCTTCTAGCATGGCAATAAAAAATATCTTCATAAAGTTACATGAAATATCACTTGAGGATAAAATCTGGTAAAAAAATAAATAACTAAGCCACTCCAATGTACCTGAACACATTTCCAGAGCACCATGCAATCCCTAAAATAAAGGGAAGTGGCCTGTGAAAGCTAGGATCATGCCTGCAATGGGCTTTTAGAAAAGCAGCTGTTTTCAGAATAATGAAAAGAAAGAGGCAAATTACAGAAGAAAATGTATACAAGAGCAATGTTGGTGGCTTAGGATCATAGGTCAGAATGACCTGGCATGAGTTTAATCTGCTGACCCTATCCTTTCTCAATACATGGGAGGTCAGGCAGGTCTTGAGGAACTGGCCATGACTGCACAGCCAAATGGTGACTCACTCTAAGAGCAGAGCGTAGGAAGGGGGTTAGTTGCCATGGCTTTCTGACCTAAGTGAGATGACTTTTCCAGGAATTAGTCAGGTAGACTGGCCCCATCTGTCCTCACACTACTCTATGGAAATAAGTATCCCTTTGGGTATACAGTTGAGAACACATGAACTTCCAAACTAGTGATGTTATCTTCATTTTTCATACATACAGATAATATTGGGTGAGGTTTACAAAATAGTAATAGATTTAGACTTTATAGTAAAATTCAAAACTACAGATTCAGGGTCACTTTTAATAATGTTCTTCAAAGCAAGTTTCCACTGGACTGCCCCGCCTTTTCTTTGAAGGGACAAATGGCCTTTTGGTGTCAACAGGACACTCATCTATAATTATCTACTAGATGATGCCTATAAAATCTGAAATGATTAAGGCATTTAAATAGGATTAGGTCCACATTTACCCACTGACTATGCTTTGTGTAATGAGTTCCTATAAATGACCTTGAAAGTATTGTTTTTCATCTACATCCTGCTTTCTTACATACTCTCAAAGTTGTGTGTTGTGTTAAGCTTAGACAAACTCTCACTTTATTCCTTGAATTATCAAAGCCAGGGAATGCTAATGTCATCTGGTATAAAAGTTACTCTCAGGCTTGCAGTTTCCTTCCACAATGACAGATTCCATGATAACACCACTGGTGTATAACTGATGAAAACTCACCAGATTTAGCAGACAAAGCTGTGATTCCCTATACAAAACATATTGAAACAGAGCCCTCTGTCATCACCTGCAATTGCAGGACAGAACTTCACCCTCCACATCTCCATGGGGATTCTCATTGTACTGAACTCTATAAAACTTTTTCAAAAACTCCACCACCTTATTTCCAAGGTGTGAATATATCCCATCATTATCCATTAGCTATTGAACACTGGCAGTGCACCTGGCACCTATTACAACAGAGGGCATTTTCATAGCAAGTCTATATATAACTAGAGTCACCACCACCACTCCCCAAGAGAAAGAAAAGACTACAGGCACCAACATGTGTTGAAAAAGCTATTAGAATTCTGTTTTCAACCCATCACTTACTTTCAGATAAGGAAAAACTTCTCTAGTGCTACAAATGAGCCTCAAAGAAAAGAAATTTCACTTTTATACAAAAAGCACAAGATAAAACACCTTCCTGTTTCAAATTTGCACCTCCCCTAATATTAACAGAATAATATTGACTATAAATAAGTAAAATGTGATTAATATTGTCTAGTACAATTCAGATACATAATACCACATGATTTCTCTCTGGTTACTTTTTTCATTCAGATAGAGAGACAGAGAATGGAGGAGAGAGAGAGAATGGAGGAGAGAGAGAGAGAGAGACTAAAGTAACAGAGTTTCTCCTCATACCATGGCAATTCATATGTGGTGCCTGGACTCTAACCCAGGTCACACATATAGCAAGTCATATGCCCAAATTTGTAAGCTATACCTTCAGCCCACTTATTTCCTCCTTATTTTTCCTTTGCTATGGCATCATTGCCACTAGGGCTTTAACCACTCCATGTGAATGTTTTTCAGATACACAGAGGGAGAGACATTATACATTCAATACCATTGGGTCAGGTTCCCACCTGGGTCATGTGCATGACAAAGAAGAACAGTTTCCAAGTGAGATATCTTATTGGCCCCTAATTATTTTTCTTAAAGAAGAACATTCTTAATGTGGAGACTTTCATTTACTCATTATTGTACTTAATTAAGGTGTTCAGTATTACTATCTGCTAGTTGCTCTGGAGTAGTTAGGAAAGAAAAGGGGGGAAATGAATTTTTTGCCCTTATGTAGCTATCACTAATTTTTTTTGTTTTACATTTTACAGTGAATACAGTAGTTTGCACATGCATAACATTTAATAATATTATCTTATTAGCTTGTGAATATGTTAGTAATTTGTTTCCAATTCATTGGGGAGTTACTTTCTCTATACTATGAATAGATTCTCATCTCCCTGCCATAGGTGTCTATAGAAACATTAGTAACTTTAATATCATAGGTAATATTAGTAAATGATTACAGTTGGCAAGAGTTATCTTTTCCTCTTTATCATGATACCAGTAAATTAAAAAGGTGAAGAAAAAATAAACAAGCAGAATCAAACAAGGAGAGTCAACAAGAACATAAAACAACGTAGAAATAAAAACCATAATGGTTATAAGCAAGCCATATCTATCAATAATCACCCTAAATGTGAATTGTTGAAATTCACCAGTCAAATGATTCAGAGTGACTGAATGGGTTAAAAAGCAAGAGCCATCTGTTCTGTCTACAGAAAACACACATCCAAAGAACGGCAAACTGAAGCTCTGGGTGACAGGTTGGAACAAGGTATATCAAGCCAATTATGCAAAAAAAGGGGGGGGGGGCAAGAACAGGTATTCTAATATAAGATAAATTGGACTTTCAGTCAAAAAAGGCTCCACCACCTGGCCCCCAAATTAAATTCTATAACACAAAATTACTCATATACAACTCTTCATTATTAAACTGAAAACTACTTCAGGATAGGAGTGATGTCTACTGCTTATGGAATACAAAAATATTTGTCGGTGATTATAATATAGTCTACTATTAGACATTAATTATTTTAGTTAAATTCATCATCACTTCCCTCCAGACTTCTATGTGAAAATTGTAATGTTTTTGTATAATATCTAGTGTGCCATTAAGTTGTTCTTGAAATATTTATACTGTGTCACTTCATCACATCATTATTTTATAAATGAGAAGATACACTAGGAAGTAAATGGTTTGCTTAGATTCATGTAGCAATAATAAAACCATTATATATTTTAAATGATTTTAAACATATTTATGGGAGAAGGTGTTGGAGAGTGTAGATGACCTAATTGTAAGATACAGGAAAGTAATAAAAAGTACTTGCAGGCATTTTAGAGAATCTACTTATATGTTAATCCATCTGGAGTACAAACCAATGTAAGCTCTCATCACTCACATCATTTGAAGGGAACAAAATGTTAAAAGGCATAAATGTGAAGAAGCTGGATATATATGAGGCAATAAGGATTTTTTAATTAGTTGCATACAGTAACTCATAAAAGTAAATATCTCTGCTTTGAGACTCTTCATTAACAGCTGTTTATTGTGCCGTGAATTTTTACCAGATTATATATGCAAGATTCTAGCTTGATATTTGTGCTTCCACTTGTCAGATGAACTCGGCGGACCAAAAACTGGAAGCACTACTACCCTGGGAAGTAGCGCACCTGGTAGAGAGTACTTGTTCACGTGCACTGGGACTTTGATTCAGCCACCAGTTCCCACCTACAGGGGAGAAGCTTTAAAGTGTTGAAACAATGCTGCAGGTGTATCTCTTTCTCTCCTCCTTTTCCTCTGTCTCTATAAAGAAAATGAAGAAAAAAATATATAGCCATCAGGAATGGTGGCATTGTCATGTAGGCACCAAGCCCTCGCAATAAAGAAGGCAGGAAGGAAAAAAGGAAGAAAGAAGGCACTCTTGGAGAGATGATTATATATATACAGAAAAACTCAATTGATCTGTTCATCTAGTCAGAGTAGGTATCATCATTTAGCACATGCCATGTACAACAGAACGTATATATTCTTCTTCCTTATCACAGCCTCCCAAGGCAGGCACTGCTTTTATTTACAGAAACAAAGATATGCTTACAAGGGGTTAAGTGTTCTACTCACAATTACCTAGTTTATGAACAGTGAAACAAAAATCCAGTAAGTTTTATTTTGAATCAAGCATATGCTCCATCAATTCTACAAATCATATTTTATTACCCCTTTTCTAAATTACGAGGTAACTGAGACCTACTAAAGAAATTACAAAAATTAAACTAGTAGAGATAATTAAGAGTCAAGCTGGAAATTTTTTCTACAGTCATCTTACTTTATACTTATTTTATCCTACTTCATACTTATCTACTGTGGCATCTTACCCTCAGTGTGTGTCTTTTTCTCAATATTTTATCCTCAAGTTGAATAAAACTGGCACACTAGCAGTATTTAATAAATATATCATCTCAAAAGAGTGGGAGATTTAGTTTAAAATTATTGCTCATAGTCCTAGGTATTACAAAAGATAAAATGGAAAAAATCTCACAAGGGGATGGAACAAGAACTCCTTCTACATCCTTTCCATATTGGCTAAAATAAGCTGGAATCATGCCATGGAAACAACAATCCTGTGCTTTCTTCCTTCAATACCATCTATGATGAACAGGGTGACTCTTCAGTGTATGGTAGTCTATTAAAGTAGATTTGGGAATTCAGAAGGGGGTATAGGAGGATCACTATAAGAAAGTTGAAGATCAAAATCTCTGTGGTGGGACAGGATGATAGTTTGGTGCAGGGTGAAATGTTCTAATACCTATTTGGGATAAATGTGGAAATGTACCCTTGTGACAACAATAATCTACAAATCAACATTCTCTCAATGAAATGAAAATATAAATGAGACAGTGATATGGTGAAATAAGTGAGCTAAGTCAGAAAGATAAAGATGAGTATGGAATGATCCCACTCATCAACAGAAGTTGAGAAAGAAGATCTGAAAGGGAAACTAAAAGCGGGATCTGACTAAATTGAAAGTAGGGCACCAAAGTAAAAACCCTGTGGTGAGGGGTAGACATCTCAGCTTCCTGGACCGGTGGGGGGTGGGGGATGGGGGTGGGTGGGAGGGTGGGATGGGACACAGTCTTTAGTGGTGGGAATGGTGTTTATGTACACTCCAATAAAGTGTAGTCATATAAATCACTAGTTAATTAAAATGAGAGGGGAAAAATTAATTGTATGTCTCGAAGTTTTTAAAACACAAACTGAGTCTTCTTAATATATAGGCTGTGTATTTGATAGGCAGACTCTCTCAAAAGCCTAGACCAAGTAGATCAGAGGCAACCAGTGGCACAGCTATATACAAGATACTGGGTACTATACAGCAAACCCTAACGAAAGGACTTTTCAAAGTTAACCCAATTATCAAATAATGTGATGATAACATTAACTATCCATTGTCTTTTTGAACCCTAAGACAGCAGGAACCTCACATCTCCACTATAGAGACTATGTTTCCCCCAGTCCTGGGACCTTAGAATAGGGCCCACTTTCCTGCATGCCTCTCCCAATCCATATCAAATAATATTGCATCAGCCGATTGCAACCTAATCAATGCAACAATTGCCACCTCAACATGCTTCAGCTCAGACTGTGTCCAGAGACTTCAGGTGTGGAATGACAACTCTTCAGTTTCATTACTCAGGTGAGACCTTTCCTTTCTTAGGATTCTCTAATTCCATCCCAGGCGGATCACTTTCTAACAAAGTCCCAAAACCTAAACTATACACCAGGTTCTGTGAGAAAGAGCATATGTTCACATGTATCCATAAACAAGTGCAAAATATATACCTGAAAGCAGAAGTACACTAGAATTTACAGTGAGTACCCTCCCCAACACTTCCTCTCCACTATTTCAACCTTTGGGTCCATGATTGCTCAACAATTTGTTTGGCTTTGTATGTTAACTCTCTTTTCAGCCACCAGGTTCCAGATACCATCAGGATGCCAGCCAGGCTTCCCTGGACTGAAGCTTCGCTTCCCCAGAGACCCACCCTACTAGGGAAAGAGAGAGGCAGACTGGGAGTATGGATCGACCAGTCAACGCCCATGTTCAGCAGGGAAGCGATTACAAAAGCCAGACCTTCCACCTTCTGCAACCCACAATGACCCTGGGTCCATGCTCCCGGAGGGATAGAGAATGGGAAAGCTATCAGGGGAGGGGATGGGATATGGAGATTGGGTGGTGGGAATTGTGCTGAGTTGTACCCCTCCTACCCTGTGGTTAAATAAAAAAATAAATTAAAAAAAACTTCAAGGAAAAATAAAAATAAAATAAAAGCATAGGTAGGAAGGAAAGAAGGAGAGTAAAAAGGAACGAAAGAAGGAAGGAGGGAAGGAAGGAGTGTAGGAAGGGAGGAAGGGGAAAGAAAGGACCATGTAATCTTATCAGCTTAACAAAGCACATGAAAAGTCTGGCAGGGATTCCAGGTCATCCACCATGGCATATGTCTCCCACACACCTGCTAAGAGTTGCTTTAATATTGAGGAGCTATTCATGTTTGTACTAGAACACACCAACCCCAGAGATTAATTTCAAATGGAATTTTAGCTGTGGCTATTGATGATAGGACTGAAATTTCTTCCTTGATGTCTGATGGACATGTTCTTTTCCAGTTTACAAGATCAGGATATTAAGTATACTACAAGACTCTTCAATTTATATGCGGGAAGTTTTTAGGAATTGAACCCAGGGCTTCATATATGAAAATGACTTGCCTTCCCACTGAACTACACCCCCAGCCCTTCAAGGTATTCAAAAGATTCTTTTCTTTTTCATTTTAAAATTTTAATTATTTATTTTATAAGAGGTCATACAGGGAGGGATGGCAGCAGAAGAGGAGAAGGAGGGAGGGAAAGAGAAGGAAGGAGCTAGGGAATCTAGAACACCTCTTCATCATATACTATGTCAAGTGATTGATGCAGGGACAAGAAGCAGGCTCTGCACACAGAACATCTCTTCAGCTTAGAAAAGGTTATTTTTTATTTATTTTATTAGTGATTTAATAATAATCAATAAAACTGTGGGATAAGAGGAATGCAGTTCCATATAATTCCCACCACCAGAGTTCTGTATCCCATCCCCTCCATTGGAAGTTTCCCTGTTTTTTTTTTTTCTTTATTAGGGGATTAATGATTTACAGTTAACAGAAAAACACAATGGTTTGTACATGCATAACATTTCCAAATTTTCCACAAACAATTCAATCCCTACTAGGTGTTCCTCTGCTATCATGTTCCAGGACCTGAACCCTGCCCCTCACCCCAGTATAAAAAAGTTATTTTTATGAATTGTGCTGCTATGAACATAGGAGTACACACCTCTTTTTGGTTGGGTGTTATGGAGTGCTTGGGGTATAACCCCAGGAGAGGAATTACTGGATCATATGGCAGGTCCATGTCTAGCCTTCTGAGAGTTTTCCAGACTGCTCTCCACAGAGGCTGTACCAATTTACATTCCCACCAGCAATGTAAAAGGGTTCCTCTGTCCCCACATCCTCTCCAGCATTTGTTGCTGCTGTCCTTTTTGATGTATGCCATTCTTACAGGAGTGAGGTGGTATCTTAGTGTTGTCTTAATTTGCATTTCCCTGACAATCAGTGACCTAGAGCAGATTTTCATATGTTTGTTAGCCTTTGGATCTCCTCTGAGGTGAATGTTTTGTTCATATCCTCTGCCCATTTTTGGATGGGGTCATTTGCTTTTTTGGTGCTAAGTTTGCTGAGCTCTTTATATATTTTGGTGATTAGTTTCTTGTCTGATGTCTGGCATGTGAAGATCTTCTCCCATTCTGTGAGGGGTCTCTCTGTTTGTTTAATAGTTTCTTTAGATGTGCAGAAGCTTTTCAATTTGATGTAGTCCCATTGGTTTGTTTCTGCTTTAGTCTTCCTTGCAATTGGGTTTGATTCATCAAATATGTCCTTGAGGTGTATGTGGGAAAGTGTTTTACCAATGTTTTCCTCTAAGTATTTGATTGTTTCTGGCCTGACATCCAGGTCTTTGATCCATTTGGAGTTGATTTTTGTTTCTGGTGAGATGTTCATAGCAGCACAATTCATAATAGCTAAAACCTGGAAGCAACCCAGGTGCCCAACAACAGATGAGTGGCTGAGAAAGCTGTGGTATATATACACAATGGAATACTATGCAGCTATCAAAAACAATGAACCCACCTTCTCTGAACCATCTTGGACAGAGCTAGAAGGAATTATGTTAAGTGAGTCTAGTCAGAAAGATAAAGATGAGTATGGGATGATCCCACTCATCAACAGAAGTTGACTAAGAAGATCTGAAAGGGAAACTAAAAGCAGGACCTGACCAAATTGTAAGTAGGGCACCAAAGTAAAAACCCAGTGGTGAAGGGTAGACATGCAGCTTCCTGAGCCAGTGGGGGGTGGGAGTGGGCGGCAGGGATGGATCACAGTCCTTTGGTGGTGGGAATAGTGTTTATGTACACTCCTAGCAAAATGTAGACATATAAATCAGTAGTTAATTAATATGAGAGGGGGAAAATCAATTGTATGTCTCAAAGTTTCTCAAAACACAAACTGAATCCTTTTAATATATAGGCTGTGTATTTGATATGCAGACTCTCTCAAAAGCCTAGACCAAGTAGATTAAAAGCATCCAATAGCACAGCTATATACAAGATGCTGGATACTGTACAGCAAACCATAACAAAAGGACTTTTCAAAGTTAACCCAATTAACAAATAATGTGATGATAACATTAACCATCCATTGTCTTTTTGAACCCTAAGACAGCAGGAACCTCACATCTCCAAGTAGAGGCCCTACTTCCTCCAGTCCTGGAAACCTTGGATAGGGCCCACTTTCCCGTATGCTTCTCCCAATCCAAACCAAATAATATTGCATCCGCCGATCACAACCTAACCAACGCAACGATTGCCACCTCAACATGCTTCAGCTCAGACTGTGTCCAGAGACTTCACGTGTGGAATGACAACCCTTCAGCTTCATTACTCGGGTGAGACCTTTCCTTTTATAGTACACTCTAATTTCATCTCAGGTAGTTCACTTTCTAACAAAGTCCCATAACCTAGCTATACACCAGTTTCTGTGAGAGAGAGCTTATGTGCACACGTATCCATAAACTACTGCAAAATATATACCTGAAAGCAGAAGTACACTAGAGTTTGCAGTGAGTACCTCCCTAACACTTCCTCTCCACTATTCCAAGCTTGGGATCCATGATTGCTCAACAAATTGTTTGGCTTCGTATGTTAACTTTCTTTTCAATCACCAGGTTCCAGATGCCACCAGGATGCTGGCCAGGCTTCCCTGGATTGAAGACCCCACCAATGTGTCCTGGAGCTCAGCTTCCCCAGAGACACACCTTACTAGGGAAAGATAGAGGCAGACTGGGAGTATGGACCGACCAGTCAACGCCCATGTTCAGCGGGGAAGCAATTACAGAAGCCAGACCTTCTACCTTCTGCAACCCTCAACGACCCTGGGTCCATGCTCCCAGAGGGCTAGAGAATGGGAAAGCTATTATGGGAGGGGGTGGGTTATGGGGATTGGGTGGTGGGAATTGTGTGGAGTTGTACCCCTCCTACCTTATGTTTTTGTTCATTAATCCTTTCTTAAATAAAAAATTTAAAAAAAATAAAAAAATAAAAAAGTTATTTTTAGCTGGTTTATAAGTGGTATTAATACAAGAATAAGAAGAAAATGTGGAGCTGATGCCAGTTATCTGATGGTAATACATAGATGTTCTCTTGAAACCATGATCTAAGTGACTTTGATATCTGTATGAGACTTTCATAGTTTCTAAGACATGGAAAAAAATCACAGAGAAAGAGAGAGAGAAAGAGAGAGAGAATCCTGCAGGACTTTTTCACAGTATCAGTCTGGAGTTGATTTGTACTACCTCCTTTCATATTTCATTAGCTAGAATCCATCATCTATAGCCATTTAGTTCAGAAGGACTGGAAGGTGTGATTTGTCCTGTACTAAAGGAAAATCAAAATAAAACACAACTTGGTGAACACGGTTTTAATGTTATCTTGGCCACCCCATCTTTAAGAAGTAAATCTAGATCATACAAAAAAATAACAAAGCCTGTAAACTAGCAAGTTAAACCATAGAATTATAATTGCAATATATATATTTCTTTTTCTGAGTAGACAGGTATAAAATCTCATTATGCACTTACTGGTTTGAGTAGGGAAAGTGTGGAAAGAAAGACTCTGGATGCCAGAAAAAAAAATAAAATAAAGGACAAGGGGCCGGGTGGTGGCGCACCTGGTTGAGCGCACATGTTACAATGTGGAAGGACCCAGGTTCAAGTCCCCGGTCCCCATCTGCAGGGGGAAAGCTTTGCGAGTGGCGAAACAGTGCTGCAGGTGTCTCTCTGCTTCTATTCTTCTCTATGGCCCCCTTCCCTCTCAATTTCTGGCTGTCTCTATCCAATAAATAAATAAAGTTAATAAAAAAATAAAAAATAAAGGACTTACAAATAAAAATTTATTTAGATTCAAAAAGTGAAAGAAAAATCTAGGACTTTATGGTAGTAAGCTTAGAGCTTATATACCATTCCCAACTTTTTTGGTTGGAAAATTCTATTTACCAACTTTTTTCTTCATAGAACTAATCATATTTTAAAGCAGTACTAAAGAACCTAGTGGCCATCCTCTAAAAGGTGATAGTAAGCATGAATAAAGGATTTCCTCACTTCCCATCCACAAAATTTAGTACAAAACTGACACATTTTCTAAGAATTAATTTTAGATCAAAATATGGCTTTGTATTTTCAGAAAATAAGAACTTATAAAAACAAAATTAAGTTATCATAATAAATTATGTGAGGTTTATCAGTGACTAAGAAACTCTATTTCTAAATAGTCTGAAAGTGAGGCTTCTGAAAAAATCCCTCTTTTTTTGCTCTGGTGAAAGGTGTATAAAAGGGAATGAAGCAAATTTGATTGCATGCTCCAAGCAACTGATTCTGTAGGTTTCCTCCTTTATCCTAATAATCTATCTCTAACTTCTTTACATTTGCTTAAAGAATGATTGTAACTAGAAAGCTTAAATATAAAGTCTTCAGGTGCTACTTTATATTGCTTATTAAACTGAAGAATCCAACTTCCTCCAAAAGTCTGTATTCCTTTCCTTACAATGTATCTTCACTATATACCAATTACCATCGTCTTTTAGAGAAGGTATTTATGCCATGTTAATGGATGCATTATACAACATAACACTCACACTACATACAGTCTCTCCTGATGTCATACCACTAGGTCAAGTTTCAGATTTTTTTAATTAGTGAAATACAATGGTATGATTGTATCGGAGACTGAAACTATACTATCTCCAGTATATGTCTTGGGGGAAAAAAAGGGGGGATAATTTCATGGAAAGAGCCCTGATGTCATAATGGAGATTACTTTCCGAAGATAAAGACATTTCTGAGGGAAGATCTAATCAGTGAAGAACAAAGAACCTAAATCTACCTGTCTCTGGTCTATTACGCTTTTCTGGTAATTTTCCTGTCTTGTTCTCCTTCCCAGTGTCCTCTTCAATAGCTAAGCTATTTCAAGATGCTATCTGAGACCACAGAGTGAGCTAATCAGAATTTTTGTATCTCTCCCAACGTGTACAGGAGCTACACATGTTACTAACAGAACTTTTTTTTTTTTTCTTATTCATTTGCTTCATTCTTGTTCTATTAGTTGTTTTGTCACCGAAAAACTCAAAGGGATACAGGACAATTTCTTTTATGCCTCTGAAACTATTTATTTATTAAAGACTGATTTGTAATTGTCCATCTACCTAGACTTCAAAAAGGGAAGAATGTATCATATAACTTGATTCTGCTCTTGTTTGATTGTTATTGATGTGCACATAAAGGGTATTATAATTACTGATAATGACCATTCTGGACATTTCTTACTATAAGCATATACATAAAAATCTAGGGTTCTTACAGTCTCCTCTGAGTTGCCTGAATACCACACTATGGTTGTAACAAAATTTAAACCTCAGTGCTTCCCCAAATGGTTGATCGCCCTCAGTCTCAGCCTCTTTTTTTCTAGTTGCAATTAACTTGCATTATCTGCAATGTAAATCTAAAACCATGCCTTGAGGTTCCAAACCACTCACCCTCCTCTGCAAGGCTTTCCCTTTAGAGCTCTGTGCCTTTCAGCAAAAAGGCAGTCCCTGACACAGACTAATTACAGTTGATTCCCTTGGGCACAATGTTTGAGAGAGACCTAATGGTGTGAAGTCATCCTAAGTCTACATTTATAGACATTTATAGAAAGGGTTCTGAGTCTTTTCAGTTACAGTTAGCCTATTTGAATGATCAGTTCTAGTCTGCCATGTTCTACTACCAATGTAAGACACTGGGAAACACAGTTGACTTTCATGCTGTATAAAATATAGTAAGAGATAAATGCACTTAACAAGAAATGTCAGCATTGATGAAGTGATAGGAACGACTGAGAAACCTAGTGTTATGGAAACAAACAACTAGTGAATAAGGAGGTATTTAGGGAGGTTTCCTGTGGGTGATAATTGAGAAAAGGATGAGTAGGCATTACAATATAAGAAGAGTCAGAAAGGACACTCAGACAGATGGACTAGCACAGCCTGAACAGAAACAGGAATGTGAAGTATAAGAGATATTGATGCCTTTAACTTAACCCTATATGGTTACTTTTTTAAAAACACTTTTTGTTATTATCTTTATTTATTAAATGGCAACAGCCAGAAATCAAGAGGGAGGGGGTGACAGGGAGAGAGAGAAGAGAGAGACCTGCAAAACTATCTCACCACTCAGTAAACTTTTCCCCTGCAGGTGGAGACTAGGGCTTGAACCCTGGTCCTTGTGTACTGTAACATGTACACTCAACCAGGTGCACCACCACCCGTGGTCCTTATATAGTTACTCTTTAGTACAGTCAAAGTCAAAACAGGACAAGTCTGTTAAAATTACCATTTAATGAAGGAATGAAATGACTGTTAAGAACCTACTGTGCTTAGTTATTGATATATTAAAAAATCGATTTAAAAGTCCTACTATGTGTCAGACACTTTATAAGAGAGTTAGGAATATAAATAAAAGTTACTTGAAACAGAGGTCCTTAGAGAACAGGACTGTATGATACAATAAAAGAGAAAGTGACTTGGACTGCTGATAATAGGATTAAATTTATGTTGGGTAGTATGCCAGCTCCCCCGGCTTCTGTCTCTAATCGTGCTTAACTAAGCACCATGCCTGTATGGCATTGGTTTGATCCCACTCAAAGCTGAGGTCTATTTACATCAATCACTAAGCACCACCCTCCCTCCAGGGCATTGGTGGTTCTGTGGTAGAATTCTCACCTGCTCTGCCCCCTCTCCTTGTCACACCCTGATTTTCCACCACTCTCTTTTCGCTCCACCCTCTCTACATCACATCCTGTTTACACCCTACTTGGCAAGTATATATAAGGACAGGTTTGTGAGTCTTCAGTTTAGTTTTAGTTTTAGCATAGCTTAGTTTAGATTGTACTGCGTTCTACATGAATAAAGAGATACTGCATACAACCCAGCCATGAGCCCCTGGTCGTCTGTCTCCACCCGCGAAGCCAGCCTGACAAATTTAACTATCAGTACTACTCTGCCAGAGGCTTGTATAGCAAAACTTAATTTAGAAAATGAGAGGACACTTTCAAGGACTCATATACCTATCCCATTCTTGCTGATTTTGTCTTATTGAAATAGTGAGGAATATTTAAGAGTGATTATAGGCTTAATTCCAGGAGAAAGTTCAATTAAGCCACAATCCAGGAGGCAGGAAGATCTGAAGCTCTCAGGTTCCTTTCTACTTGCTCCAGAATGCTTATCTCCTGATTTTCCAGCTCTCCCTACTCCTTCCATGAGGGTTAAGTGCACAGGGCCCAAAGTGCAACTCTCCACCACGAGCTGTCCTATCCAATAACACAGCTATATCAACAATAACGGGAGTCGGGCAGTATCGCAGCAGGTTAAACACAGGTGGTGAAAAGCGCAAGGACCAGCATAAGGATCCTTGTTCGAGCCCCTGCCTCCCCACCTGCAGGGGAGTCACTTCACAGGTGGTGAAGCAGGTCTGCAGGTGTCTATCTTTCTCTCCCCCTCTCTGTCTTCCCCTCCTCTCTCCATTTCTCTCTGTCCTATCCAACGACAACAATAATAACTACAACAATAAAACAAGGGCAGCAAAAGGGAATATATATATATATATATATATCAATAACAAGGGCAACAAAATGGGAAAAATGGCATCCAGGAGCAGAGGATTCACAGTGCAGGCACAGAGCCCCAGTGATAATCGCTCCCACCCCCAAAAATAAAACTCTGGCCTTGGGAGAGTGGGAGGGGGTGCACATAGCACTTTGTGGACCCTAGCAAGGATCTAGGTTAGAGCCCCCAGCTCCCCAACTGCAGGGTAATATCTTCACAATTGGTGAAGCAGATCTACAGGTGTCTCTCTCTGTCTCTCCTCCTCTCTCAATTTCTCTCTCTAAAATAATAATAATAAATCCATTAGGAGCAATGGATTCACAGTGCTGGCACCAAGAACCAGAGATAACCTTGGAGGAAAACAAAACAAAACAAAACAGAAAACTCTGGTGGTCAGGAAGGTGGTGCAGTGAATAAAGCATTGGATTCTCAGCCATGAGGCCTGAGTTCAATCCCCAGCAGCACATGTACCAGAGTGAAGTCTGGTTCTTTCTCTCCTATCTTTATCATGAATTTAAAAAATTAATTAATTAATTAATTTTTAAAAAACTCTGGTCTTCATAGCAGCTTTCAACAGCAGTTAAATGTCACTTATCTCTTCATACAAAAGCTGACTTAAGTGTCTGACTCTGTGGCACTGGACGGTAAGCCCTTGCTTGGCTTCAAGTTCATGCCTTCACATCTCCGCTTCTAGTTCAGTAATCATTTAGCAAAAGAATTAGGAAGATGAAGGGGGAAATAAAAGGCAGAAATGAACAACAGGTTTCTCACTGGGACAACTGGTTGAGTCATGGCTCGATTAGAAGTCAGGCACAGAGGGAAGAAGATGATGAATTCAGTTTGGGATATCTTTCCTTTATGTGTTTGTAAGTAGCTGAGACGAAATGTGTAACAGGAGTACTGACCAGAGGGAGAAATGTGGGAATCATTGCTTAACTAGCTGCTTATTTAACTAGGTGGTGGCAAACTACAACAAAAGGGCCCAATTCTATTTCTGTGAGGCCCTCATGTAATGTTACTGAGAGCCAATAACCATCAGTCACAGAGAACATGCTAAAGTAGTCCTTCTAACTCCATTGCTCTTGTGTTTACAGAGCCTGCATCCCTGACTGGTGAACACTCATCCTTCCCCACTCCTACTGCTTGTATCCTACTCTTCCCTGCCAGTTAGACTACCAGACCCCACCTCTTGAAACTAGGAAAATGCCTTTAGCTAACAGTAATTGTGCACAATGTACTCACCACACGGGAGACCCCCAAAGCAAACAGGAGTGGAGAAGTCAAGAATGTTTTCTCTTGACATGCAGGTTTCTACATGATTTTTGCTCTTCTTTTTTTAAATTTTCATTTATTTATTGGTGAGAGACAGAGAGAAATTGAAAGGAAAGAGGAAGATAGGGAGAAAGAGAAGCACCTACAGCATTGCTCTACCACTTGTACAACTTCCCTCGTCCAGGTGGGGACCAAGGGACTGAATCTGAATGTATGTGCATTGTGACATGTATGTACTCTTAGGTGACCCACCACCTAGCCTTCTACATGTTTTCAACCGTGCTCTGAATCTCCAAAGTAATTATGTACTATTTGCTATCTTAAATGACCTCTTAAAAATGCATGACTTCACCTTTAAACTAAATGATGATAAGCAAAAATAACTAATTTTGTACATTGTGTCATTGAAATAAAGCATACATTAACAAGCATACTCTTAGCCTAGCAAGAGGTTTTTGGCTAGAAATACTGAAAGCTAAAAATGCACATTATGTACCATATAAGTATTTTAATTTACCTTTTAATTTGAACAAAAATAAAAGTCAAGATAACCAAATACAACCTTTAAAATACTATAAGATTGGACCTAGGAAACTGTATAACGTTTATGCAAACAACTTAAATGCCTGAAGCTTTGAGCTCTGTGATTCTATCTCCACCATCACCACCACCACCACCATACAGAGCTGAGTAGTAGTACTCTGCTAAAATAAAATAGAAAGAAAAGATACTATAAGTTCATTTGTTCTGATTGTTTCATACTTAGGGTTGTATTTTCTCTCAGAGATATATCTGTGCACACTGCCCTCTATTCAAATGAAATTTTCAATTTCAGCAGTGTATTGATACACTTATAGAAGAAATAATTCAAGGGCTAAGAGATAGTTCACATGTAGGACATGTGGATTGTCATATACTTGGCCTAAATTCAAGATGCAGCACCAAAAGTCAGACATTACAGTACTATGATGTCTTTATTCTCTCTCTTTATCTGAATAAAAAAGTGGTCCAGATTGGTGAAACTACACATGCATGGGCCCCAGTTCTGTCAAAAGAAAGAAAAGAAGAGAAAAGGAAAGAAAAGTAGAGAGACGGACAGGAGAAGAAGAGATGATATAGAAGAAGAAGAAGGAGGAGGAGGAGGAGGAGGAGGAGGAGGAGGAGGAGGAGGAGAAGAGGGAAGAAGGAAGAAGGAAGAGAAGGAGGAGATTGAAGTAATGTGTGTCTGTGACAACCAAACAAAATGTTAAGAGTTAGGCTATTTTATTTTCCAATTCCAGACACCCAGTGTATTCTAGGTGGTCAGATGAAAAGACCAACTTTCTTAGTTTGGTAGGGACATGGTTAATCGCAGGAGTTCTACTAACTTGCACACTTGATTAAATAAAATTAAATTTTAAAAATTATGGTCATCCTAATAGTGAAGTTGTACAGACTAAGAAGTGAAAGAGCCTGGGAAGCATGTGGGAGGTAATTAAGTGCTATTAGAAGCAAACGGAACCTAATTTGACCGAATAGCCAAGTGCAGTGTGGTCCTTTGAAAACACTTCCAAATACAGGAACCAAATTTGATCCCTTAAATCCTCCTTCTCTTTATGATACATGCTTAGTCAAAGAACAGATGGGGGAAAAATCAGAAAAAGACTTTGGTTGTCCCACATAAAACAGCATATTCGAGTGTGGGCATAGAGGAGATGAGTTTTGGAAGGATTTTCATCTGTTTGATGTGTGGAGATAGACTCGGGAAGTGGGAAACACTAATTTTAGTTAATCTCTCCTAGGGAGGAGCTTCAGAATGCTCTTTTTAAAAAAAAAAAGGAAAGGAAAGGAAGAGAAAGTTACTTATTAAGCTCATCTATGTTCTCACATCTCCGGTATTTTCCACTATAATAAAAGGGGGGGGGGACTTCTAGGATTGGAGATATTGGATACTACAAATATAAAGAAAACAGGAATGGATATAATTGACATTCACAAACTGAATTTTTTAGGGTTTCACAATTTGAGTAAATTTTCTTTGGATGAGGTCATGCCTACCTGGGACAGCCACATTCACAATCCCCCAAATATGCTTTTGGTCTATATAATAGAAGTTCTGACTTCTGAGTGGAAGATGCCTTTGTTAAAACACATTAACATATGCAGGAGAAGAGTTCTCTTTGATCAATGGTGAAGGTAGAACTGGAAGTCTATCTACCTCTGTTTTTACTTTCCTTCCTAATTGGCTCTTTATTTCACTTTCCTAGAGCCCTCTGTATTTGGAAGATGAAATCTAGGGCCATGAGGTGAGTTACCCAGAATCTCTGGATTCCACATATTCAGGAGGTATACATGTTATTCATAGATTTTTAAATCCATTTTCCCTTATTAATTTCCCTTGTTCTTTCATTATTTTCCAGGTTTTTTTTCTTAGTACTCAGTGAGGGTATTGAGTATTAAGTAGCTTCTGTCTACCCACATACTTGAGTGTGTTCTATAAACTCCTATTTGTAAAAGTTGGTATGTACTTCTAGTTGGGAACCAATACAATGCTCTTCAATGTAAACAAACTAAATTATGGCAGCCTTTATGACTTACCCACCTACCTGTAGGTCCCCCTAGTCTCTTAAAACTGTATTTCTTCTGATCTGTCCCAGTTGTCATTGCATGTCAGAAAAAACTTGGATATAAACAGGTACTTAAACCTAAGTGTAACCTTTGATGGCTAGTTAAAGCAAATTGAGCTTTTGAACCGATGAGGTGTGCTCTTTGAAATGTTGACATCAATCTGGAGCCTAACACAAATAAGAAACAACAGGGGGGGGAAGATTCTGAATGAGGAACCATAATGGAAAGAAATTGCCCTGCTGGTTGGTAACATTTCCATATGGACACAAGCAGCAAAATAACAAAAGATCAAAGAGCAGCCCAAAGAAGAGGGAGTGTTCAGTCTATAATTGTGCATGTGTGTGAACACACAGCCTTCTGTAAGGATAATGGCAGAAACATGTTTTTGCAAGTGAGGTTCAGTGTATGCCAATTAATGGAAGTGCTGGACCAAACCTCAATATGCAAAAATCTTCCTGTCATTTGTAAGAAAGAATATTGATTAATGATATTTAAATGTTATAATAACAACTAACAGATGCACAAAGGATACTGTCTACAGAGAATATAAATCCTGGATGTGCAAAACAGCTCACTGGATAGAGCTCTGCTTTGGAATTTTGAGATGCAGGTTTGAGCTCAGTCCTCATTGTACTGATGAAATCTCATTGTTGTGGTCTCTTCCCTGCTTTCTACTCACCTCTCTTATGGCTCTAAAAACAAAAGAAGAAAGGAAAGGGAATAAAGAGAAAGAAAGAAAGAAAGAACGAAAGAACGAAAGAACGAAAGAAAGAAAGAAAGAAAGAAAGAAAGAAAGGAAGGAAAAAAAAGAAAGAAGTTGAGAGAAAGAAAGAAAGAAAGGGGAAAACATGGCTGAAGAGATAGCACAATGGTTATGCAAATAGCTGTCTTTCCTGAAGTTTTGAGGACCCAGATAAATGTTTAACACCAAGATAAGCTAGAGCTGCTGAGAAGTGCCTACTGTCTCTTTCTCTTTCTCTGTCTTTCACATCTCTATCATTAAAATAAAATAAATAAAATTTTAAAATGTAATTTTTATTATTTAATTTATTTTAAAAAATAGATTAGAAATATCTTGTACTTTCATACCGCATGTTCTTACTATATTTTGGGTCAAACACTATCATAACCCATTTTGTGGCTCACACCCTAGGCCAAAGAATTGTGTCCATTATTAAGACAAAAACTGAGGTGGGAGTAAACCACACATTGTTCAGTCTTTGATATCAACTTTAAAGATGAATTTGATATATATTTTTTAAACAAAGTATTTCACAAAGAACAAATTCTATCTTTGTCATTTTCAACAAAGAGTAACTTTCTCTAGGCATTGTTAAATGGTAGTAATCATTTATTTTCTTGTTGAAAGAGGATAGCAAGCCGCCCCCTTTTAAAAAACAGATAACCTCACTTTTCAATATGGTGCTCTACTCCAATTGGAACATCTTTAAACTGGGATTTGTTCATAATTATGTATTGCTAGTCATTATTAACACATACGAAAAAGGTGACATAAATTATAGGAAAAAATATTAAAAATGCAAAAAAGCAAGGTGTTTAAGAGAGCCTGACAGTTTAAATCAACCTTTTTTTCCCCATGTCATTTGATGACTTATTTGGGAAATAAACAGAACAAGCTTTGAAGGAGGTCTTCCCTGTTTTTAGAAAACAAAATGACCAAGATACAATCTTCAATTCCTAATTATGTTGTTAGATTTAATGTTTGCAATTACCTGCGGCTTTACAAACTCAAAGTGCTTTGCAACATTTATCTTCCTAAGTTGTGAACACTGAAGCAGATAACTTATGATTTGCACTCTGTAGCTGTAGCCCTATAACTCAGAAATTTCTTTCAGGAAAACCAAGTAAATCTCTGAAACAAAAATTTATGCTTGGGCACTGGGTTTGGGATATACCTTTCATTTTACAGCCAGATTCACCAGGTTGTCTTTTATTTTTTTTCTCCTCCTTCCCCTGCCCCCTCCCCATGTTCTCCTCCTCCTCCTCCTCCTCTTCCTCCCTCTCCTCTTCCTCTTCCTCCTCTTCCTCCTCCCCCTTCTTCTTCAATATAAGTATACACTACATTTTGTCATTAACATGTTGGTTGTTTTTGTTGCTGTTAATCAAATTTTCATTATATTCTTTTCCCTTTTGGCTATTATTGCAAGGCAGAAAAGCAAGACATTTCCCCCTTCCCCTTAACTACAGTTCTTAGCAGCCTTTCCCTGACTCCGCCCATTCCCCTGCCCATTGGCCCTCATTTAAGAACGCAGAATGAGCTTTCAAAATCGCATTCGCTTAGGATTTCTAGAACTAATTTGTTTAAGAAAGGAGAGGGGGATGTGATTAAGAATAAGATTCAATTCATGAACTCTAGTTTGAGAAATTTTATAAACCATAAAAATGTCATTCAAATCAATTTAGCAGGAAGTTTTAAGAAAGAAAGGGAGCAGCATGTGGACTCTTACACATTCCTTTTCCTGGAGTACCTTCCAGCTGCAGTGCTGGGGAAGCAAGGTGGGTGAGCAGCTTACTCCAAGGCCTGGGGCTCTGTACCTCAGCTGCCTCAGCTCCGGTATCCTTATAGGGTCACTGAGCAGGCATATAGCGCATTCCATTTGTAACCATGAGAAATGGAGCCCCTGGGGGAAAATATGCACTCTCCATATGTTCAGCCCTGTGCACTGGTCTAGGTAAATCACAGTTGGGGAAAGAAAAGGAAAGGGATGTGTCCTGACACCTGATTTCCTAGGAGACAGCAGACCATCTTTTCTAGAGGTGAAACATTATCTTCAGGGAAACACTAATCTGAGTCAGCCGGGAAGATAGGATGCTTTTAGGGGCTTTTCACTAAGTGCATCTGAATTCTATTGCTAAAGCTTCCACAAGACTGTCAAAAAGAAATACTTTAATGTGTTGCCACTCCAAGTGCCATACACAATTCAGAACTCCCTCATCCAGTCTCTTTGCTCCTCCTCTTTTGCCTTGCTCTTTCCTCCCTCCTCCCACAACCATAGAGATCAGTTATGCCCTATGCCTTCCTGCTCATATGAACTGCAGTTGCTCAAAAAGTGAAGCCAAAAGAAACAGCCCATAAAAACAGAAACAGCTGTAACAATTTTGCACAGCCCAGTCTTGATTTCCTTGAGTTGTGTAGCTTTCCTCCATCTTTTCTCCCTCTCTCTTTTGCTCTCTTTCTCTTCTTGGTTCCCTTAACAACACCTTCTGTGTTAGGGCCAAGAATGAAGAGAAAAAAAAAAAAAAGACTTTCCCCATCTGCAAACCCTTAAAATTCAGAAGTGAGGTTGGAGTTCATTTTTTAAAAGTAGCTTGAAAACAAACAGCACTAGGGGGCTGAATGCTGGAGAAAAAGTTGAGAGTCTTTCAATGGAAGACAGGTGCAGAGACATGTTTTTGAAAAGCAAAAAGTATATACCCCACTTTCAAATGTGTTCATTCTTAGACTTCTAGTACCATCAGGGATGCCTGTTGTTAGCGGACCACACAGCTTTTCTTTGCATTTTACCTCTCTGTGTTTGTCCTTGTCTTCCTAAATGAGGCCTGCTCTAAAGTCTTTACTTAATTGTTACTTACAGTAGCTTCAATTTGTCATCTCCTCAAACCCAGGGATGTAAAAGTAGTCAGCTTCATTACTCGGGTGAGACCTTTCCTTTTATAGTACACTCTAATTTCATCTCAGGTAGTTCACTTTCTAACAAAGTCCCATAACCTAGATATACACCAGTTTCTGTGAGAGAGAGCTTATGTTCACACGTACCCATAAACTACTGCAAAATATATACCTGAAAGCAGAAGTACACTAGAGTTTGCAGTGAGTACCTCCCTAACACTTCCTCTCCACTATTCCAAGTTTGGGATCCATGATTGCTCAACAAATTGTTTGGCTTCATATGTTAACTCTCTTTTCAATCACCAGGTTCCAGATGCCACCAGGATGCTGGCCAGGCTTCCCTGGATTGAAGACCCCACCAATGTGTCCTGGAGCTCAGCTTCCCCAGAGACACACCTTACTAGGGAAAGAGAGAGGCAGACTGGGAGTATGGACCAAACAGTCAACGCCCATGTTCAGCGGGGAAGCAATTACAGAAGCCAGACCTTCTACCTTCTGCAATCCTCAATGACCCTGGGTCCATGCTCCCAGAGGGCTAGAGAATGGGAAAGCTATTATGGGAGGGGGTGGGTTATGGGGATTGGGTGGTGGGAATTGTGTGGAGTTGTACCCCTCCTACCTTATGTTTTTGTTCATTAATCCTTTCTTAAATAAAAAATTTTTTAAAAAAAGTAGCTTGTGAATGTAAAAGCTAATAGAGAAATGATATAAGTGCTTTCACAAAAGAAAAAAGCAGAAGAAAACAACTCAAAATGCACAGCAAACAGAAAAGAAAAGCTAGCAGCAGATTGTGATCACTGTCTGCCTTTTTTCTTGTCTGTGCAGGCTCACAAAACCTGGGCATGTTGACCCTCTTCAGAATGCACGCACACACACACACACACACACACACACACACACACTGCAAGATCCATTCCTGTAGGTCCTATCTTTAGTAGGTAGGATGTCCCAAACTCACATTCTAGCTAGAAGGCTTATACAGTATGGCAGTTATCTCTAATTGTTATAAAAGTCTCCTTTTTAAAAAAAAAATTCTTCTTTTTTTAATCTATTGGGTGGTAGATGTTATTTTGTTTCTCTCCAGCTGCTTTCTTTTTTTACTCATGTTACGGGACTAGCTATGGTCTAAAGCTGAGCTGGATCTGGGCAAAGCATAATGGAGAACAGGTTGAAATAAAAGTGCTTTTATGGTGGCACGGCCCTGTTTTTCAGATGGTGTGAAGCAGATATATAGTTTATTATTAATAATGGCACATGCGTGACACCACATCTTCAAAGGGTTTTTGTGAACACTAATTCTTTTGTGATGGGGAAAAAAGCAGCAGCAGCCTCTTTTTAAAGTGAATCTCCCAGTCTTCTACAGAAGGGAGAGATAAGAGAGTTCCATCTAGGGATGATTGGATTAGATGCCAGAAATCTGGAATCTGGGTCCAATTGAGGAGCCCTTTGAAAAAAAATCAGGAGTTTTATCTAACTATAGTATATACCAAATTCCACACTTTTTCAATCTCACATGGAAATCTTTTAAGACAGACTTTTGATATTACGGTTCCAAGAATAACACAAATAATATTAAGGGGAAAGGAGCATAGAATAAATGTGTATTTTTGTACATTGGTAAAATATTATCTTAAGTTATTAAAAGAAAGAGGGAATTGGCCCAGAAAAATAGTTCACTTGGGTAGTGTGTTGCTTTGTGATACACAAGATCCAGGTTTGAACCCAACTCTCACTTCACTGAAGGACTATTTTACTCCCTCTCTATACCTCACTATTTCTATCTAAAAACAGAGCATCTTCTTTTGATAAGTGGTTTTTCAAAGTCACAATCATTAATTAAAAGTGAAAAGGACTGGGAGTCTGGCTGTAGTACAGTGGGCTAAACTCAAGTGACAGGAAGCACAAGGACTATGGTAAGCTTCCGGGTTGGAACCCGGGCTCCCTACCTGCAGGGGAGTCGTTTCACAGGCAGTGAAGCAGATTTGCAGGTGTCTCTCTTTCTCTCCCCCTCTCAGTCTTCCCCTCCTCTCTTCATTTCTCTCTGTCCTAACAATGACAACAATAATAATTACAACAACAATAAAAAGGGAAAATAAACAAAATAAATATAAACAAATTTTTAAAAAGTGAAAAGGACTATCCCACTTTGCAAAAACACAGAGAATATAAGGACGATATTCTTCCATTAGACTTCCTATATTCAATATATATATATATATATATATATATATATATATATATATCATAACTATAAATTAGAAGTTAATAAAGCTGCACCCTCACAAAAGAGATAGAACATTATCAATAACTTTGCAGCTACCTATATGTTCTTACCCCTGATTTCCAGATAGGAGTCATCATGATGCTGAATTCTGTAATAAGTGTTCTATGGTGAATTGATTGCTAAATAGGTGATATAAGATACCTAGATTCATCATCATTTGGCAGCAGAAGCAGAAGGACATTGTCCAAGTTCCTGTGGAGGCATGGAGAATTAACATCTGAAAAAGTGAGGCTTCATCTTCAGTCACATGTCATTGGTTCAAACTCAGCCCAAACTGCAGGTTTTTCTAGGGTTGTAGTCTAAGAAAAAAAGGAAGGAAGCAGACCACCATGTTGTCCTCTGACTTATATCCTGCTACTTATATTGTATAATATTATCTTCTACTTGACAAGTACTTCAAAGCCTATAGGTGAAGCAAAGGACTTTGGAGAAGAAAGGAAAGGGATGGTATGAAGGAGGTCCTGGTGTATGATGGTAGAAAAGGACCTACATGGGAAGTAAGAGTATCTTGCAGACACCAGTTATGGGCAGACAAGAGGTTGTATCTATGTGTCAGCAACTGTACTATAAACCATTACCTCTCCAATAAGGGGCAGGGGTGAGGCAGGAAGATGAATAGTAAAGAGCACTAGCAAAAAAACGAAAAGTCACATAAGGAATCTTAGTTTTGCACTCTAGCTCTCTAGAGAATTTATTGCATATAAATTAACATTATCTTCATTTTATACATAAGGAATCTATGGTTCAGAATGGCTAAATGACTTGCCCAAGTTACAAAGAGCCTAATTTGCTAGAACCAGAGTATAATCTCAAATCATTTTGCCCAAAGTCATGTCCGATTTCTACTATAATTAAACTTTCTTTCCACAAATAGCCATTTGACAATTGAAATTAATTTTTGTGTAACTGCTAAATGATTATTGCACTACATTTCCAAAAGCAATGAAAGAGAAAATCACAAATATTGTTATCAGAATCCTATATCTTTAATTTTTTTCTATCTCTTATAGCCTCAATTTCTACTCATTCTGAGTTTACCAATAACTTGTAGCTCAAAGAACATAGAAGATCTAGTTCAGTCTTCATTTTATCTGAGCGCTGTCAAATAAATACAAGGTGAGCTTGTTATTTCTTTGTAATACTCTTGTCTTTTCATTTTCTTTTATTTTTTATTTAAGAAAGGATTAATTAACAAAACCATAGGGGAGGAGGGGTACAACTCCACACAATTCCCACCACCCAATCTCCATATCCCTCCCCTGATAGCTTTCCCATTCTCTATCCCTCTGGGAGCATGGACCCAGGGTCATTGTGGGTTGCAGAAGGTAGAAGGTCTGGCTTCTGTAATTGCTTCCCCGCTGAACATGGGCATTGACTGTTTGGTCCATACTCCCAGTCTGCCTCTCTCTTTCCCTAGTAGGGTGGGTCTCTGGGGAAGTGGAGCTCCAGGACACATTGGTGGGGTCTTCAGTCCAGGGAAGCCTGGCCGGCATCCTGATGGCATCTGGAACCTGATGACTGAAAAGAGAGTTAACATACAAAGCCAAACAAATTGTTGAGCAATCATGGACCCAAAGCTTGGAATAGTGGAGAGGAAGTGTTAGGGGGGTACTCACTGCAAACTCTAGTGAACTTCTGCTTTCAGATATGTATTTTGCAGTAGTTTACGAATACGTGTGAACATATGCTCTCTCTCACAGAAACTGGTGTATATCTAGGTTTTGGGACTTTGTTAGAAAGTGAACTACCTGAGATGGAATTAGAGTATACTATGAAAGGAAAGGTCTAACCCGAGTAATGAAGCTGAATGGTTGTCGTTCCAAAGGTGAAGTCTCTGGACACAATCTGAAGTGAAGCATGTTGAGGTGGCAATCGTTGTGTTGGTTAGGTTGTGATCGGCAGATGTAATATTATTTGATATGGATTGGGAGAGGCATACGGGAAAGTGTGTCCTATCCAATAGTTACAGGACTGGGGGAAGTAGAGGCTCTATAGTGGAGATGTGAGGTTCCTGCTGAATTAGGGTTCAAAAAGACACTGGATAGTTAATGTTAACATCACATTAACTGGTAATTGGGTTAAATTTGAAAAGTCGTTTTGTTAGGGTTTGCTGTAGAGTACCCAGTATCTTGTATATAGCTGTGCTATTGGTTGCTTCTGATCTACTTGGTCTAGGCTTTTGAGAGAGTCTGCCTATCAAATACACAGCCTATATATTAAAAAGATTCAGTCTGTGTTTTAAAAAACTTCAAGACATACAATTAATTTTCACCCTCTAGTATTAATTAACTACTGATTTATATGACTAAATTTTACTAGGAGTGTACATAAACATCATTCACACCACCAAAAGACTATGACCCATCCCTCCCACCCACTCCCACCCCCCACAGGCCCAGGAAGCTGCATGTCTAGCCCTCACAACAGGGCTTTTACTTTGGTGCCCTACTTACAACTTGATCAGGTCCTGCTTTTAGTTTCCCTTTCAGATCTTCTTAGTCAACTTCTGTTGATGAGTGGGATCATCCCATACTCATCTTTATCTTTCTGACTAGGCTCACTTAACATAATTCCTTCTAACTCTGTCCAAGATGGGTCAGAGAAGGTGGGTTCATTTTTCTTGATAGCTGCACAGTATTCCATTATGTATACATACCACAGCTTTCTCAGCCACTCATCTGTTGTTGGGCACCTGGGTTGCTTCCAGGTTTTAGCTATTATGAATTGTGCTGCTATGAACATAGGAGTACACACCTCTTTTTGGTTGGGTGTTATGGAGTGCTTGGAGAGTAATTCCCCAGGAGAGGAATTACTGGATCATATGGAAGGTCCATGTCTAGCCTTCTGAGAGTTTTCCAGACTGCTCTCCACAGCGGCTGGACCAATTTACATTCCTACCAGCAATGTTAATGGGTTCCTCTGTCCCCACAACTTCTCCAGCATTTGTTGCTGCTATCCTTTTTGATGTATGCCATTCTTACAGGAGTGAGGTGGTTTCTTAGTGTTGTCTTAATTTGCATTTCTCTGACAATCAGTGACCTAGAGCAGTTTTTCATATGTTTGTTAGCCTTTTGGATCTCCTCTTTAGTGAATGTTTTGTTCATATCCTCTGCCCATTTTTGGATGGGGTCATTTGCTTTTTTGGTGCTAAGTTTGCTGAGCTCTTTGTATATTTTGGTGATTAGTTTCTTGTCTGATGTATGGCATGTGAAGATCTTCTCCCATTCTGTGAGGGGTCTCTTTTTTTGTTTAATAGTTTCTTTGGATGAGCAGAAGCTTTTCAATTTGATATAGTCCCATTGGTTTGTTTCTGCTTTAGTCTTCCTTGCAATTGGGTTTGATTCATCAAAGATGTCCTTGAAGTGTATGTGGGAAAGTGTTTTACCAATGTTTTCCTCTAAGTATTTGATTGTTTCTGGCCTGACATCCAGGTCTTTGATCCATTTGGAGTTGATTTTTGTTTCTGGTGAGATAAAGTGGTTCAATTTCAACCTTCTGCATGTTACAACCCAGTTTTCCCAGCACCATTTATTGAAGAGAGCCTCCTTTTTCCATTTAATCCTTTGGGCCCCCTTATCAAAGATTAGATGCCCATAGGTGTTGGAATTTACTTCTGGACTTTCAATTCTGTTCCACTGGTCTGTGTGCCTATTTTTGTTCCAGTACGATGCTGTTTTGATGATGATGTCTTTATAATATAGTTTAAGGTCTGGGAGTGTGATGCCTCCATTTCTGTTTCTTTTCCTCAAGATGATTTTGGCAATTCTAGGTATTTTCAGGTTCCAGATAAATGATTGTAGTGTTTGTTCTATTCTCTTATTAAGAAGCTTGGTGGAACTTTGATGGGTATTGCATTAAATTTGTATATGGCTCTGGGGAGAATATTCATTTTGATGATATTTATTCTTCCAATCCATGAGCATAGGATATCTTTCCATTTCTTGGTATCAGTTTCTATTTCCTTGAGTAGTGACTCATAGTTTTCAGCATACAAATCTTTCACTTCTTTGGTCAACTTTATTCCTAGGTATTTGATTGATTTTGCTGAAACAGTAAAGGGGAGTGATTTCTGGATGTCTTCTTCTTCAGATTTAGTGTTTGCATAAAGAAATGCCACTGAGTTTTGTACATTGATTTTGTAGCCTGAAACCTTGCTATATTGCCTAATAACTTCCAGTAGTTTTCTGCTGGATTCTTTAGGTTTTTCTATGTATACTATCATATCATCATCAATAGTGAGAGCTTGACTTCTTCCCTCCCAGTCTGTATTCCTTTGATTTCTTTCTCTTGCCTGATTGCTATGGCAAGAACTTCAAATACTATGTTGAAGAGTAACGGTGACAGTGGACAGCCCTGTCTATTGCTGATGTGAGGGGGAATGCTTTCTGCTTCTGTCCATTCAATATGATGCTGACTGTAGGTTTGCTATATATAGACTCCACTATCTTGAGTAATTTCCCCTCTATTCCCATTTTTTGTAGAGTTTTGAGCATGAATGGGTGTTGGATTTTGTCAAAGGCTTTCTCGGCATCTATTGAGATAATCATGTGGTTTTTGGCTGTGCTTTTATTGATGTGCTGAATGACACTGATTGACTTATGTATGTTGAACCAGCCTTGCATTCCTGGGATGAATCCTTCTTCGTCGTGATGAACAATCTTTTTGATATGTTGCTGTATCTGGTTGGCCAAGATCTTGTTTAATATTTTGGCATCAATGTGCATCAGAGATACTGGTCTGCAGTTTTCCTTTTTTGTTCTGTCCTTATCAGCTTTTGGTATCAGGGTGATGTTGGCTTCATAGAAGGTGGAAGGGAGTATTCCTGTTTCTTCAATCTTATGGTAAAGCTTCAGAAGTATGGGTACTAACTGTTTCCTATAAGTTTTGTAGAATTCATTTGTGAAGCCATCTGGTCCAGGACTTCTGTTGTTGGGGAGATTCTTAATAACGGTTTCAATTTCTTTGTCTGTGATTGGTACATTTAGATTTTGTAGTTCATCTTGGTTCAGTTTTGGAATGGCGTATGCTTCTAGGAATTGTTGCATTTCTTCCAGATTCTCTAGCTTGGTGGTGTATAGTTCTTACAGAAGTTTCGCAGGATTCTCTGGATTTCTGTGGTGTCAGATGTGATATCTCCTCTATCGTTTACCATTCTATTAATTTGAGTCTTCTCTCTTTTTCGTTTGGTGAATCTGGCTAGGGGTTTGTCAATTTTGTTTAATCTTTCAAAGAACCAATATTTGGCTTCATTGATCTTTTGTATGGTTCTTTTCTTTTCAATGTTGTTTATTTCTGCTCTAATTTAGAGGTTTCTGTCCTTCTGGTTGCTTTAGGGTTCCTTTGTTCCTCTTCCTCTAAGTACTTGAGGTCTGTAGTAAGGTCGTTCATTTGAGCTTATTCTTGGTGTTTAATATGTGATTGTATGGCTATAAGTTTCCCTCTCAGTACTGCTTTAGCTGTGTCCCAAATATTTTGATAGGTTGTGTCTTCATTTTCATATGTTTCCAGGAACATTGGAATTTCCTGCTTGAGTGAGTCTCTGACCCAGTGGTTCTTGAGTATGTTATTTAGTTTCCAAATTCTGTGACTTTTAATAATTTTCTGTTTTTTGTTAAGTGTTAGTTTTACTCACTGTGGACTGAGAAGACACTTGGGATGATTTCAATGTTCTTGAATTTATTGATGCTGTCTTTGTGGCCTAACATGTGGTCTATCCTTGAGTATGTGTTATGTGGATTTGTAAAGAAGGTGTATTCCAGTTTTGGGGGGTGAAGGACTCTGAAAATGTCCAAGAGGTCTAGTCTGTCAATCTCTTCATTCAATTCTCTTGTATCTTTTTTGGTTCTCTGCTTTGTTGATCTGTCTAAGTGTGAGAGTGGGGTATTGAAGTCTCCCACTAGTATTGTATTACTACTGATGTATTTTTGAAATTCTTTCAGTAAGTGCTTGACATATTTAGATGGTCCCTCATTGGGTGCATAGATATTAATAATTGTTAAGTCTTCTTGGCTGATTGATCCTCTAATCATTATGTAATGTCCTTTCCTATCTTTATTACTTTATTTAATTTAAAATCTAACATGTCTGAGATGATAATGGCTGTTCCGGCCTTTTTTTGTGGTCCGTTATCCTGTATGATAGTTTTCTATCCTTTCACTTTAAGTCTGTGTTTATTTTGTTGTGACAGGTGGGATTCTTGCAAGCAGCATATGGTTGGGTTATGTTTTCTGATCCATGCCTCACTCTATGCCTTTTTATGGGTGAGTTTTAGCCATTGACATTTATTGATATTATGGATTTAATATATTGTAATGCCATTGTTCAAAAAAATTTTTTGTTTGTTTGCTCTGATATATTGTCAGTATTATAGTGATGTTCTTGTTTATAAGAGTTCTTTTAGAACCTCTTTCAGGGCCAGTTTGGTTATGGTTGCCTCCTTAACTGTTGCATGTCTAAGAATGTTCTGATCCCTCCATCTAGTTTGAATGAAAGCCTAGCAGGATATATTATCCTTGGTTAAAACCCTTTTTCATTCAGGGCTCGATAGATATCTTGCCATTCTCTTCTGGCTTTTAGTGTTTGAGTGGAGAAGTCTGCAGATATTCTTATGGGTTTTCCCTTGTATATGACTTTTTGTTTCTCTCTTGCAGCCTTTAGGATCCTTTCTTTGTCCTTACTTCTTCTCATTGTGACTATGATGTGTCTTGGTGGCTTCAGGTCTGGGTTGATTCTGTTTGGTACTCTCTGGGCCTCTTGAATCTTGATGTCCTTTCTGTTATTCAGGCCTGGGAAGTTTTCTTCTATTATTTCCTCTGGAATGTTTGCTTCCCCTTCCTCTCTTTCTTCCTCTGGCAGGCCAATTATACGAATGTTACTTCTTTTGAGATCATCCCATATGTCTCTGTTGTTGTTTTCAGTGTCTCTCAATCTCTTTTTAAGCTTTTTCTCCTCTTTCTTCATTTTCTCTAACTCATCCTCTGTCTGACTAATTCTGTTTTCTGCTCCTGTTAGTCTTGCTTTCCCTTGCCTCAGCTTCTTTCTTCATTACAGCTATTTCAGCTTTCAGTTCTCTAATTGCCTCAAGATAATCAGTATTTTCCTTGGGGGTCTCAACTGTTGTCTCCCTAATACTTCCATTCCTTTCCTCCAATGTTGTTTTCATTTCTGTGATTAATAAGTTTATTATTGCTTGCATACTTTTCTTATCTATCGTTACTTCTGGTTGATTTGTAGTATCTTCTGGGCTCTTGTCTTCAATTGGAGTAGCAGTTTTATTTATTTTTGATCTACCCACTTTTTTTTGTATTTATTTGTTTCTTTTTTTATGCTCTGTTTTTCCTCAGTTGTTGTGTCTTGAGTACAAGCAACACTGTACTAAATACCTTTATGACAATTGCACTCATCAACCTCAGGAATTACAGTAACAACTGAAGCAAGTATTGAAGCAGTTTAATCACTACCAATTATCCAAACAATGTCTCCAGTCCATTTAAAAATAGTAACCAAATCCCAGAGAAGAAGAAAGAGAAATGAAAGAAGGGATAGCAAGAATAGACAGTTATGCAAATCTACTATCCACTGTATATTCTAGGGGTAACAAGAGGGGAAAGGGTAGTAGAGCAGAGATACACACATAGAGAGTCCACTCTGAGTCAGATTTCTTCCCCAAAATAATTCACAAATTCAGAAAGGCGAAGAAGAAGGAAGGAAGAAGTGTATGACGATAAAAAAAAGAGAGAAAAACGAGATGAGAGAGAAAAGAGAAAAGATAAGAAAATGAGCTGTAATTAAAGAGCAGTGAAAGTTTTTTTTTAACTTTATTTTTCATTTAATTTAATTTAATTTTTTTTAATTAGCTAGGAGGAGGAGGGAGGGGAGAGTCTGTAAAGGAGGTAGGAGTAATGAGACATGTTCCTCCCACAATAGATAAGATCCCCACTACCCTAGCAATGAAAGATACACTAAGAGTTAATTCTGATGAACCTAAGGGGGGGGGGGAAGATATATGCCTTTATATAATATTAATAATAAAATAGAGCAGGGTAAAAAAAGAAACCCGTCCCAGATTACCTCAAACCTCGTGATCAGAGGCAGCTGATTGTTAAGAAGAGAGAGAGAGAAAAAAAAAAAACACCTCAGGACTAGACAAGGATAGCTGAAATAGGCAGTTATGCAAATCTACTATCCACTATATATTCTAGGGGTAGCTAAAGGAGGAAGGGAAGTTGAGCAGAGATACTCACCGTGAGAGTTTACTCTGAGTCAGAATTCTTCCCCAAATAAATTCCCAAATGTGTATCATTGAATTCAAAAAAATTACACTGTTTGTTGGTGTGGGGGATGGGGCCTGTGGCTTTGGAAGCTGTAGGATTAAGGAAGAAAGGATGACAAGAATGAGAAAAAGAAAAAAAGAGAGAGAGAAAAAAGAAAAAGATAAGAAAAAGAACAGTCATAAAAGAGCGGTGAAAGGAAAGAGTTTATTTATTTATTTATTTTTAATTATTTAATTAGCTATGCGGGGTGAGATGGGGGGGTGGCTACTTAGAAAGAAAAAAGGCCAGAGGTTTCAGAAGAGAATAGACTTAGAATGAATGATACTTCTTGCTGGGATAGGAATCTTGGTAAAGAAAGAAGCTCAGCAGGGGAGCCTGCTAGGAGCTGGTTCCCAGGGACTGGTTATGGGGGGGGGCAAAGGGGGCGGAGGTGTGCTTAATAATTTTAAAAGAAAAAATTTTTTCCCTTTTTTTCTACTCTATTTTTAACCCAAATTTAGTTATAGTCACCACCTTGGTGTCACCACTAGGACCCCTTATTGACTGGCCTACTAAAGGCAGAAAGTCCTACCGTTTCCAGAAGATGTGGTCAGAGCTCAAGCCACTTGCAGCTTCTCAGTCAGCCATCTTCTGGCAACCTTTTTTTCATTTTTATGATTCCACCTTCTTTTCTTGATTTTCATCCTATTTCTTTTTTTTTAATATTTTATTTATTTATTTTCCCTTTTGTTGCCCTTGTTGCTTTTTTATTGTTGTAGTCATTATTGTTGTCCTTGATGTCATCCTTGTTGGATAGGACAGAGAGAAATGGAGAGAGGAGAGGAAGACAGAGAGGGGGAGAGAAAGATAGACACCTGCAGACCTGCTTCACTGCTTGTGAAGCGACTCTCTTACAGGTAGGGAGCCAGGGGCTTGAACCAGGATCTTTCTGCAGGTCCCTGCACTTCGTGTGCCACGTGCGCTTAACCCACTGTGCTACCACCTGACTCCCTCATCCTGTTTCTTAGATAATCTGAACTAATAACTTTAACTACTACTGGACTGTTTTCCTGTTTGTTTACTTAGTGTTATTACTGGTATTGCTGGGACTTCATCACTCTGTGCTGACTTTTTTCAGAGAAAAAGACATGGTGGGGGAGAAAAGGAACATCAGCAAATCTTACCCCAGTGTCATTGAAGTTGAGCTTTAACCTGGACCACTAACATGGCAAAGCAGCTGCACTCCTGGACATGTTATTTTGCTGACCTACCATTGCTCTTTTATCTTCTTTTAAATGGTCTTTGAAAATTGGAAACACCCTAACCCTGGGAGTCAAAAGAAAGATCTTTCTCCCTTCCCAAAATGTTTACTTTTCTGTGGATTTTTTTCTCAGTTGGGCATTATGTAGCCATGCCTATAGTCTTGAAAAGACATCATTTTACACACACACACACACACACACACACACACAGACACACACACACACACACACACACACACACACATTTAAATGAAATTTTGGTTTTGCAAAAATTTCTATGCCTGAAAATAATCAATTTTGCTACAAAGTTAGAAGAAACCATACTGAAGGAAATGTACCAGAGAAACTGCAAAGACAATGATTATTGGGGGGCGGGTATCATTGCTTGTTAGAATGGGGATACTCTGCACAATCTTTTGGCATCATGTAAAATGGCAAAGATGACATATTGCATTTTTAAGCAATTGTGAGCTACTCGTTAAGTATGAAAAAGCACTGCAAAGGGAAAGTTGAAAATAAAACAAAAGTTACTTTGCTCTACCTTATTACTGTATACAAATCCACAAGTCAATAATTTAAGATACACATGCAGTGAATTATGTCAAGACAATATGTGAATAAACCTGAATGTAACTTATGTTACATTCATATTAGAACATTTAACCACATAATAAAAGCCAATACTATGATTCGAGAAACCACAGAACAATAAAAAAGTAGAAAACATGGTTTGCAGATAACAGCTGCTTTGTCAAATATAAATGAATTTCATAGGGGGTTGGGCACATAGTATGAAGCGCAAGGACCCGCACAAGGATCCCGGTTGGTTCGAGTCCCCGGCTCACCACCTGCAGGGAGGTCGCCTTACAATCCGTGATGCAGGTCTGTGGATGTTTTTCTTTCTCTGTCTCCTTTCTATCTTCCCCTCCCCTCTCAATTTATCTCGGTCCTATCAAAAAAACTGGGGGAAAAATGGCTGCCAGGTGCAGTGAATCTGTGGTGCAGGCACTGAGCCCCAGCGCTAATGCTGGAGGAAAAAGAAAAAAGAAAAAAGAATTTAATACAAATAAGCTACATTTTTGATAGGCACTATAAAAGGATTTGCTTTCTCCTTTTTCAATTTTTGTAATCAATATTTTTCAACACTGGAGTAAAATATCCATTTTTGCACTCCCCAGTGGAGTGCTGAAATTGGATCCCAAAGATTTAGGTTTTGATTTTACTTCTACATTTGTAGATGAGCATTGCTGTTTAACAAACCACTCTCAAACAAACAAAATTATATTATTAATTTGTGATTCTGTGGAATGCCTGGCCAATTCACCCCCTCACCCCAGCCTTGGCTGCTTTGTTGGGCTTGGTTGATGTAGGATGACCTTATCCAAGTAGCTGAAGTCTCAGCTGGTCCTCTAAGAAGGTTCAGGATTCTTCACTTTGCCATAGCTACAGCAAACCAACAAAAGGATAAATTGCAATTCTTGAGCAAGAATGAAGTCTTGAAATATTTTTGAGACGGTCTATACCACTTATTATTGGGATTCCTTTTCTCTCTAAATTGTAAAAAAGATGTTCTGCATTTCTTTAAAAAGAATAATCCTTAATAAATAAACATTTGATTATACTAATTATACAGTCAAGAAAACTGTGATTGTTTTTTATTAATCAAACCTAATTACTGTTTGCTACTAATTACCTTCTCTACCCAACCACATCCAAGCAACTTATTTATGAGCAATTAAGAATGCATGCTCTACTCAGAGAACTGACATAATACTTCTGTCTAGGACATGACTTGGAAATCTTGTGCTGACATTTTTCCCCTTTATACCTTCATTTTTTTTCTGGACTTCACCATAAGACCTTGGAATTCACTATCTAACAAATGCTAAACCTTCTTCCAATACTATTCTGCCAGGTTTGCCTCTAGAGAAGATATACAAAGGCATACCCTTACATACACTGAATTGTCTATAATTCTACCTAGAAACTCAGCCACCGGAGGGACACAGCAACAGGTGCAAAATAAAGTGTAAGCCATAGGGCTTCCAATGTTGTTTATGTCTGGTTTCCACAGAGATTATGGAGTGAATATGTAGACTTTATCACTGTTCCTTAAGCCCCCAGTCCTCTTCAGCTAATGTGTCCTGCATGCACTCTTAAAGCTTGGGGTTTCCTCCAGCATCTATTCCAGATGATAGATCAATCCTATGTTCTTGCTGACATTTTTCATGACACTTTTTTTTTTCCAGAGACATTATCTTTAGAGTAATAAAACTGTGTCATTATAGGATGATTTACTTAAATTTCTCAATGTAAATTAACATAATAGTCTATGGCCATATCATTCTGAACACTCGATTTCATCTGACAAATTAACAAAACAGAATATAATTATCCTCATATGAAAAGTTGAAACCAACCAGATTTAAGTTAGAATGTAAGTGCCTTCTCTAAATATTTAATAAATTTGTGTTAAGTTAAAGATACTAAATATTTATGTATTAAACTTATTTATCAGGCTACCATTCTTTAGACTATGACTTAGGAAAATATTCTATTTTGTTAATATAAAACATGGTAAACTAAAGATGAGTTAAAATATTTTCCAAATGAGAATAGTTTCAAAGATTTCATCATTTATAGAATACTTGACACTGAATAGACTCGGACAAAAATTGACAGTAGTAGTTAGCATAGATTTTTTTTTTCCCTCCAGGGTTATTGCTGGGGCTCAGTGTCTGCACCATGAACCCACTGCTCTAGGAGGCTATTTTCTCACTTTTGTTGCCCTTGTTTGTTGTTGTTTTTATTATTATTGTTATTGCTGTTGTTATTGTTGGGTAGGATAGAGAGAAATCTAGAGAGGAGGGGAAGACAGAGAGGGGGAGAGAAAGATAGACACCTTCAGACCTGCTTCACCACTTGTGAAGCAACCCTACTGCAGGTGGGGAGCTGGGAACTCGAACCGGGATCCTTAGGTCGGTCCTTGCACTTTGTGCCATGTGCATTTAACTTGCTGTGCTACTGCCCAGCCCCCGTTAGCATAGTTTTAAATGGAGAGCACTTTCCACAACCAGAAACATGACCAAGGAAATAGTACATATTTATACATTGAATGCATCAACTAGTTCCACAGTTACTAAGGACAGTTGACTCAAGCAGAAAATCAATTCTGGAGTAATTCAAATTGAAACATCCATTGCAACTCTTTGCTCTCCAACACAAATAAATAGAATATATATCAGAGGAGTGGTGTGACTACTGTTATTATATATATATATATATATATATCTTAATTAGATGTGTTACATACAGTGTAAATTACATACTGTCAAAAGGGAAAACTAATCTCTTAAGTGTTTAAAATTCCAACAAATGCAAATACCTCTGAGGTGTACATTCTTCTTAGCTGCTAGTATCTCTCCTAGGAAGCTTACAAGTGTTGAATTGTTTAATCCCCACAATTATGCCTTGAGGTAGAAAGTGAACATTGTCATCATTCAAAAAATTGCCTAATACCATGAAGGTAAAAAGATCAAACTTTAGGAGTCATTGAAATATACATGGTAACTGAAATCATGGGAGAAATAACAGGTGTGGAATAGCTAATAAGTTAGAAGAGAGAAAAGGATCTCCAGTAAGACCAACACTGAGTGGCCTGGACAAGAAAAGGAGTAGAAAAAAACATGATAGAATAAACAACAACAACAACGTGATGTTTCAGTACTCAAAGAAGAGAAACTTTTTATGTGAGTAATTCAACATGACTAGACTTTATTATTATAGATTTGGCTATACAGAGGTCCCTGTTGGTAGTTACAAAGTTTTGTCAGTTTAGATCCACATTAAAACCATATTTGGTGAGTTGGTGGACAAGTAATCAGTGAAGCCGGAGTAAAAAGAAGTGGATCTTTCAAAGAATGCTGAAAGAGAACATATTCATTAAAGAAGCTTGGGAGATAAGGAAGACCTAATATTGTTTATAGCAAGTATGTATGTTTCACTTTCAAGGAGGTACAAAATAGTTAGATAAGACAATTCAAAAGAAGATAAGGTTTCTTTGTTCAATATATTTGCTTACCAAGTCAACATCCTTGATAGAGAATATTTAGCTAGTTATTTAGAAATTAACTAAAAATGTCAAATTCTACTACAGAAGCAACTGTATTTTAACAACAATAAAGCAGTGCTAAAATGCATTTTCAACTTTGAAAAAGCATATATCTAGATTCTTTGTAAAATGTTTTTATATTTTTATTTATTTATTATTGGATATATACAGAGAGAAATTGAAAGGTGCAGCACTGCTTTACCACTAGTGAAGCTTTCCTCTTGCATGTGGGAACCAAGGGCTTGAACCTCGATCCTTGTACATTTGTAATGTGTGTGTTAACCAGGTGTGCTATTGCCTGGCTCCTATCTCTAGACTCTAACAGGACAATTTAGTGAAAAAATGGTATTTATTACATTATAGCTTAATAATGTTTTACTTTCTATAGCACAATCCCATAATTTGAATAAAGAGACAGGATACTAAATCAAAGCATATAAATCTTTTTTATAAAGTTTTTAAAAATATTTACTTATTTAATTTCCCATTTGTTGCCCTTGTTTTTTCATTATTGTAGTTATTATTGTTGTTATTGATGTCGCTGTTAGATAGGACAGAGAGAAATGGAGAGAGGAAGGGAAGACAGAGAAGGGGAGAGAAAGACAGACACCTGCAGACTTGCTCACGCATGTGAAGGGACTCCCCTGCAGGTAAGGAGCCAGGGGCTTGAACCAGGATCCTTGCTCCGGTCCTTGCATTTTGTGCCACGTGTGCTTAACCCCCTGGCTACCGCCCAACTCCGGACAGCACATAAATCTATGGAGTTTCTGTATACAAAGAGTCAGAAGAAAGAGAAATGAAGTGCTCAATTCCATTTACAATTGAGCCCAAGAAGTAAAATTCTTTTGGTGAACCTCATGAAGGAGGTAAAGGACCTTTATGGGGAAAACATATAGGACATTATTAAAAGAAATAGAGAAGGGCACACAGAAATGGAAAAACATTTCTTATTTTTGAATCAAAAAAGTAAACATTAAAATTGCATTCTACCAAAAGCAACCTACAGTTGCAATATCATCCCTATCAAAATCCTAATGACCTTTGTCAAAGAAATAGGATAACCTGTCCAAATATTAGTGTGGAAACACAAAAGAAAACATTAATAGCCAAAGAACTTCTGAGAAAAAAAGAGAAAAAATATGCAGTTGTCATGCTCCTCAATTTCAGTTTAGATTACAAAGTAATAGTAATTAAAACAGTATGGTACCAGGAAAAAATGGACACTTGGCTCAGTGGAACATAATTGAGAGTCCAGAAATGATCCCACACATATATAACCACTTAATAAATGATGAATAGGCTCAAGCCATTCCATGGGGATGGAACAAATTTTTCTGGGAAAAACTGGATAGCCACATGTAGAAAAGTGAAACTAGACCACCACTTGACACCATTCAGCAAAATCAAATCAAATACCTGTGTTATAGAAATGATCTAGAATGGGTCAAAGACCTTGATTTTAGACCAGAAACTCTAAAATTTATAGAAAAAATATCCGTGAAACATTGAAGTATCTTCACATCAAATATATATCCAAAGACATGTAAACACTAACTTGAAAGATACATGCACCCTAATGTTTATAGCTGCATTATGCACAATAGCCAAATAGTGGAAGCAGAATAAATGCCTATAAATAAATGAGTGACAAAGAGTTTATGGTATATACTCTCCAAACTTGAGAAAGAATGACCCTGTAATGAGTGCAGCATAAATATTCCAAGCTGTAATGGTAGACTGTGAGCCAGACTGACAGGGACTCAGAGCTTTTACAGGATCCTGTATTAAATATGACTATAAGGAGGTAGATAGCATAGTGGTTATGCAAAAAGACTCTCATGGCTGAGGCTCTGAAGTCCCAGGTTCACTCCCATGTACCACCATAAGCTTATCAGTGCTCTCATTAAAAAATTAATTAATTAAAAGCTAAATATGAGACCCAGGGCAGATCTATGTGGTAAACATTTGACTGTATTTATATGTTTTATATATTCTGCTCTAATCTGGCTTTCAAGTTGTATTCTTAAATCCAACAGTATCCTCCCAGACAGTATTTCTAGTCCACTTCCACGTTAGCTATCAAGCTCAAGCAAAGATTACTAAAGTCATGATCCCCTAGAAAAATATCTAAAATGGACTTCCTAGTTTTTTCCACCCTAGAGTCCCTATTCTTCTGTTTTTTTCCCCCTACTATTAGGCTCCTGTTTATGAAACTTTTTGTCCTGCTTTATATCTTACTGCCTCTCACCCACCACTGCATATACTACTATGATTCCATCCAGAACTCCCTAAGCAGATAACTTCACCAAAGTATTCTGAGACCTCACCTCTCCAGAGCCTTATCCTAATAGGTGAAGATAACCAGAGGGCTCTGAACTCCAACTGCACTGGGTTCCAAAACATATGTCAGTAGGAATCTTTGGTGTTGTATCATCACTGAAATTGAAGTGAATTTGGAAAACACCAGAAGCAGTCAAGCAATGTTTCACTTATCTGAGAGAGAAGAAGAAAAAGGAAAGGATACTGTGAAGTACTAATAAGTGTAGGTATGACTTAGAAAGGAAGTGAAGGCAGGACTATAAGAAGTGAATAAAAATGATCAGAAAAAGAATATACAGAGAGAAAGATAGACATAGATATATAATCAATCCATATTTGAGGCCTTGGGAGAACTATTGCAGTTTCCACTGGATGGGATGGGGACACAGAACTCTGGTAGTGAGAACAGTGTGGAATTACACTCAGAGTTTTTTTAAATAATTATTAAATCACTAGTAAAAAAATCAAAGAGAAGCTCTGGAATATATACTCCATGGAATACTTATTACTATGCAATCATAAAAGTTCATATTGTGTCCTTTGGGATAAAATGGATGAAACTGGAGGTGATTTTGCTTAGAGAAATAAGTAAAGATATTAAAAACAACTACTGGATAGTTCCATTCATATGTGGAATCTAGAGAAGTGGTACACATAAACTTACCAAAAAAAAAAAAAGTAGTTAAACAAACTGTTTTTGAATGCTTGCTGAGGACTATGGTGGCTATCTTTGAGAGGTGAGAAGGTGGGGACACAGAACCTTGGTGGTAGGTGCTGTGTGGAAGTATACATTGTGCACTCACAATCCTGGAACCCACTATTAATCACAAATAAAAAATGAAAATAAGAACACTAAATATTTTATGACATTGACAGCACAAAGGTTATAATGTCCAAAGGTTATTTAAACCTGGAAAAGACTATGATAATTTGCCATATTCTAGGAGATATGTGCTCTATGTTATAGGCTATATGATGAGAAAAAGTATGGTTATTACTAATATTTTACAAAAAATAAGATTTTTAATTTTCAATATACGTTTTCTAAATGAAAATATACTAAATATATAGTGGTTTTATTGCTTTTTCAATGCCCTACTATGACTTAAACTAAGATTTTAATTTAACAAAAATTGTAAAGATCACCGAAAAATATTTTTTTTACTACTTATTAAAATTGCTTTGTAAAATTTTAATTTGCAAGGTTATTTTTACAACCACAGACTATGAAAGATAAAAGTTGACAATTAATGTAGGGTGCATGGATTTTCAGATAGAAATAGAAGTAGAAATGGAGATTGGTCCTACAGTCAGAGTTTGGTGAGGGGCAGTAAAACAGAAGAAATTTGTCAAAATAAATTTAGACATAGTGGTAACCTTAGCCTAACTTTCTATGTATTTTCAAGTGTCAAGCTCTTTATGAAAAAGCATGCTTGTGTGCATATGCACTTGATTTCCAATTACTATATCCACAAGTATAAGCACACATATTTCAAGTATGGATCATTTGGGATTTATTTTTCAACTTGTGAACTAATTAAAAAGAGACAATTCTGTGAGAAGTCTAACTGCAACTCTTTATATAACAATAAGCATCTTAATAAGTGTGCTTCACTCCACATAATACATTTAAACTTGATTTTGTATTAAAAATTAAAATATGCCCCTCTTATCCTAGAATATTGTCAATCATTATTAAATCACTAGAAAAAAAGAAAAAAATTAATATGCTTTAATTCACAACAGAAAATGTCTAGGGGGAGTTGGGCAGTAGCTTAGCGGGTTAAGCACACGTGGTGCGAAGCACAAGGGTCAGCTTAAGAATCCCTGTTGGAGCCCTGGCTCCCCACCTGCAGGGAAGTCACTTCACAAGCGGTGAAGCAGGTCTGCAGGTGTCTTTCTCTCTCCCCTCTGTCTTCCCCTCCTTTCTCCATTTCTCTCTGTCCTATTCAACAACAAGGATATCAATAAAAACAACAATAATAACTACTACTACAATAAAAAACAAGGGCAACAAAAGGATATATATATATATATATATATATATATATATATATATGAATGTCTAGGAACAAATGGTATCACTGTTTCATCTATAAAATAAAAAGCCCACATAGCAATATATTAATATTTTATAAACTTCTGATGAGGAGGTTGACAGTGGTACACTGGGTAGAGAGCAAATTTTAGCATACAAAGGGAGCTCAGTTCAAATCATAAACCCTCACCTGCAGTGGGGAAGCTTTATAAGTAGTGAAGCAATACAATGCTTCTCTCACTTTCTTTTTTTTTAATTTTTTATTATCTTTATTTATTTTTATTGGATAAAGACTGCCAGAAATCAAGAGGGAAGTGAGGGATAGAGGGGAAGAGAGACAGAGAGATAACTGCAACAGTACTTCACCACTCGTGAAGCTTTCCCCCTGCAGGTGGGAACCAGGGACTTGAACCTGGGTCCCTGCACATTGTAACATGTGCGCTCAACCAGGTGTGCCCGGCCCCCTTCTCTTATTTTCTATCTCTTATTTGCATCTCAATTTCTCCTAGTCTCTATGAAAGAGAGAAAAAAGCGACAGGTTGGTGAAGGAAAGAGAGGAAGGAAGAAAGGAAGGAAGGAAGGAAGGAAGGAAGGAAGGAAGGAAGGAAGGAAGGAAGGAAGGAAGGAAAGAAGAAAGGGAGGGAGGACAGCTGAGAGCCTAGAGATGTGGATTTTTCATGGGGACACTGAGCCCTAGAAATAATCGCAGTAGCATTAAAAAAAAAACTTTCATCAATCAATAGTTTATATACAGTATGTTAAAAAAAATGACATATTAGGTTGTTCCTAAGTTGAAAGCACAGAGTTTCAATGTATAAGAAAATGAAGAGAAAATGTTAATCAGATTTTTCATCACAATGGAAAAATCAAAGTCTTAAAAGGGTAGAAACCAAGATGAAGTAATGCAATTTGTTTAATAATGTTTAAAACTGCCTCTTGATAAGCATTATATTTATTTTGCAAAGTATTTCAACTGCTAAAAACTGCAATTTTCAATGAGTTCTTCTTCTGCAAGACATTACTATTAGAAAGTTGTACATAAGGGGACCAGGTCATGGTGCACCTGTTTAAGCTCACATGTTACCACATACCCAGGTTTGAATCCCACTCCACACCTGCAGGGGGGAAGCTTCACTAGAGGTGAAGTAAATACTGCAAGTATCCCTCTGTCTCTCTTCCTCTCTGTCTCCTTCCCTCAATTTCTCTCTATCCTATCAAATAAAGAAAAATAAATAAAGGGGCTGGGTGTTGGGGTACCTGGTTGAGCACACATTATAGTGAGCAAGGACCCTGATTCTAGCCCTTGTCCCCACCTGCAGAGGGAAAGCTTTGCAAGTGGTGAAACAGTTCTGCAGGTGTCTCTCTGTCTCTCTGTCTCTCTCCTCTCTATCACCCCCTTCCCTCTATACTTCTGGATGTCTCTATCCAATAAAGATAATTTAAAAATATTAAATAAAAGAAAAATAAATAAATAGCTGTACATCTAGGTGACTAATTCTCATCAAAAGATTGTAAAATGAACTGATTTTATTAGTTCTATATGAAGATGATTAGGAAGCCAGTATAGCTTCTCTAGATTGTCTTTCCCTTTCCAGAAGCTGGAATCTGAACTCAAAGAGAAAGAAACCTGGATAAGAAGTCTGTATCTGGGAGTCTGGTGGTGGTATAGAGGGTTAAGCGCACTTGGTGCAAAGCACAAGGACCAGCATAAGGATCCTGGTTTGAGCCCCCAGTTCCTTACCTGCAAGGGGGTCGCTGCAAGAGGGCAGAAAAGCAGGTCTGCAGGTGTCTATCTTTCTTTCCCCCATCTTTGCTTTCTCCTCTTCTCTCCATTTCTCTCTGTCCTATATAACAATGATGACATCATCAACAACAACAATAACCACAACAACAATGAAAAATAACAAGGGCAACAAAAGGGAAAGTAAATAAATATTAAAAAATATTAAAAAGTCTATATATAAAGGGAAATACTGTCTGACAAACATCAATCCACATTACTGAGTAAATTAAAAATACTCATCAGAACTACAGTGTTGGGGGTTATCAGTTCCAATTCATCTAATTAGGTGCTGTCCAATAACATTTTGGGGAATGGTAAATATATTTCTATTCTGTCCAGCATGAAGTCAGAAATCACATGTAACTATTTAAAGAATAATCAATTTATTGAACTTTGGTTGGTAAACCTAAATATGAGAAATTATTTGATTGTTGTGATGGATATTCCAGTTTTCACCTTTATTAATATTTTTTCATTTTTGCTTTGTGAGATTTTTTAAAATTTTTATTTATAAAAAGGAAACACTAACAAAAACCATAAGATTAGAGAGGTACAACTCCACACAATTCCCACCACCAGAAATCTATATCCCATCCCCTCCACTGATAGCTTTCCTATTCTTTATCCCTCTGGGAGTATGGATCCAAGGTCATTGTGGAATGCAGAAGGTGGAAGGTCTGGCTTCTGTAATAGCTTCCCTGCTGAACATGGGCATTGGCAGGTCGATCCACACTCCTAGCCTGTCTCTCTTTCCGTAGTGGCACGGGGCTCTGGAGAAGTGGGATCCAGGACATATTGGTAGGGTCCTCTACCCAGGGAAGTCCGGTTGGCACCATGTTAGTATCTGGAACTTGGTAGCTGGAAAAAGAGTTCACATACAGAACCAAATTGTTGACTAATTATGAACCTAGTCTCTGGAATAGTTCAGATGAAGAGCTGGGGGGGTTGCATTATATAGATAGTTAATAGGCCTATTTAAGTTATATTTTAAGAGCTATGACTATACTAGGTTATTTATTTATTTATTTCCCTGAACCTGAAATCTGATATGCAGGTGGATCCAAGTTATTGTCTTTGGAGATTATGTCATGGCTGGAAAAAGAACAAGAAAGTTGGATCAGGAAAGAGAATAGCTCCCAAATATGGGAAAGGCATATAAAAATTGTTGACTGTAAACCTCATCAATTTGATGTGATCTGGGACCCATATTCAGCTTAGGAGCCTATGTGACCTCTGCATCCCTGTAGATCTGAGCTCACATTCTGTAGTCAGAGTAGGAATGTTCCAAGCTGTCCCAATTTCAGTACCTATCTTCCTCAGGAGGAACATAGAATATGTTATCCAGCCTCTCTTCGGAGGATGGAACTTTCCCTAACTTTGTGAAGCATGCTGAGGTGGTACTTGTTGTTATTGCATCTGCTGATTCCAACCTAATCAAGGCAAGGAGTACCACCTCAGCATGCTTCACTTCAGACTGTGTATAGAGACATCAGGCATGGATTGTCAACCCTTCAGCCTCATTACTTGTGTGAGACCTTTCCGTTCATAGGACTCTCTAATTCCATTCCAGGTGGTTCACTTCCTAACAAAGTCCCAAAACCTAGATATAGATCAGGTCCCATGAGATAGGACATATGTTCACATGTATCTATAAATTAGGGCAAAATATATACCTGAAAGCAAAAGTGCACAATAATCTGCAGTGAGTCAGTATATGCAGCAAGCAAGTAGAAAGACCTAAAAAGACACCATAAAGTTCCTAATGAAATAGTGTCTACTTAGACTTAGATAACCTCCTCACCTACTTCTTATCACACTTCCCTCAGTCACTCCAAAGCTAACCTTATCAAATCAAGGACTGCAAAAGCTGAATAAGGGCAAGAGACTGGCATACTTTAACTATGATCCTTTAGTCACTATCAGGCCACCCCATCAGCTGGAGCCCTAGTTGGGGAGTCCTGAGATTCCCAAACAGACATGATGTGCCTAGATCTCGAATAAATCCGTCTCTCTATTGTTACCAGTCAACTCCATCAGGAACAACACAATAGACCCCTGTGTGGGCCCCCATAGGGCCTTGCCCTCAAAGTGGATCAACAACAGTAGAGAATGTTCCATCCTCTGAAGGGAGGCTGGACAATGTACTCTATGTTCCACCTGAGAAAGGTGGATCCTCTATTAATATTTTAACTCTCAATAGTACAGAAAATGTACCAGGATTTATTCATATAATTTCGTACCTACAAGTAACCAGTCATTCTGAACTTTGAAATTTTTGTCAAAAACTAGTGCAAATATTGATTAAATTATGTTTTTTATACACAGAAATATTGTATATACTTATTATCTCTAGAGTATTTTATTTTTCTATGAGAAAAATAACCGATGACTTAATTATTTTTCTATTTATTTATTCTTTTTTGTTGCCCTTGTTTTTTATTGTTGTTGTAGTTATTATTGTTATTGTTTTTGATGTCATTGTTAGAACAGAGAGAAATGGAGAGAAGAGAGGAAGACAGAGAGGCGGAGAGAAAGACAACTGCAGACCTGCTTCATTGCCTGTTAAGCAACTCCCCTGAAATTGGGAAGACTGGGGCTCGAACCGGGATCCTTACTCCAGTCCTTGTGCCTTGCCAGGTGCGCATAACCCAATGTGCTCCTGCTTGACTCCCTAACTGATGACTTTTTTTGTCAATAGCCATTAAGGCAGAAGGTAAGAGGATTATCAGAAATGCCTGGTGAATCATTTTCTGCTAACTAGAATCAATTACTACTTATTGGGTAGGTAATATAATATAAATTATTTTCCTTTTCCATCACCATAGCTGTACCATTCCGCAGATGACCAAGTATATGGACATAACTTATTATATCAATAAATACAGATGGAAAATGAAAACAAGGACCAAAGAAACATACTTGGTAAGATTTTTCCTTTACCATTTATGTTATATCCATAACCAATGCACTAGGAGTACCTATATAGTTATGGAGTATAAATCTAGATACCTCCAGCTATTACAGACTCCTCACACTGAACACCTTGTTGATAGTGGTGTAATTTGTTCATGTAATTTACTCTGACAGGTTCCCATTGTTTTCTTAAGCACCATTTACCTCATTCCTATCCTTGCCCCAAGGCATCATTTATACCAGACCTGAATGCTACCTTATAAAATAGCTTCTGTACCATGGCAAAGATTATTGCTATGAAAGAAAAAAAAACTGAAGTAGAGAAAGTCAAATTACTCTCAAAACATTTTATAAAAAAATATTTTTCAGTCAAATGAAAAGTGCAATGAATAAATTCTGTTGTAGTTAATACTCTACAGTAGTCTACAGAATTTTTTCTAAGAAGTTTTGGTATATGTGAAAGATTACATTTTAAAAAAGAAATTAGTGTTATCACTGTTAAAATATATAATAAAATATTTAAAATGTAATCAAGATACTATGCAAGAAAATAGTAAAATACCTAGATTGTATTTGCTGATCTTCATAGGTCTCACACTATAACATCTCATAAAATCATTAAATGTCTAAAATGAATTTTTTTTTATTACAACACTGGAGAATGGGACATCCCTGACTCAATTTCCTAATCTTTCTTTTTCTTTATTTATTTTTGCAGAGAGAGAAGGGGAGAAAATGAGAGAGAAGGAGATAATGGCAAAGTGAGGCCAAACACCTCAGTACTGCTTCACTTAATGTTGATGCTCTTCCAGTGTTATGTCCACGGTGCTCCCATGTGATGCCAGGACTCAAAAGCAGGGCCTCAAGTACAAGCAGGTATGCCTTCTACCAAGTGTGCTCTCATTCAAACTCTTAAAATGATTTTCTGTTTCTAGTTTATTTGATGAGTTCCCTTGAACATATGAAACCCTTATGTGAATTTTATCCATAAAGAAAAAATCAAATGTAAAACAATTTAATGTATTCATCTCCATCAAAAACTCCAATTTCATTTATCTTTCTGAAATCTAAACCACCTCCGAACACTACATCACAATTCCCATTTCTCTCACATCAAGAAATGCATAATAAAACACTGTGGCCATACCTTATAAAATATAACTTATTCATTTTACACGTTTCATTTCATTGCAGTAATACTGTGTGATAACATTGTTCAATTTACAATGAATGTCAAATTTCTTGTAGAAGATATAATGGATATTTACTAACTTCATTTTTATATCACTCACAACCAACAATACGTACACGTATGTATCTTGTGTCTTCAATATTCTTCAAAGATTTCTTATAGTGAAAAATAAGCATTTGTCTTTGTAAAAAAATAAAGCAGAATTATAGACATAATTACTTAATTTTTACTATAGATGCAATATATCAGCTTATTTTTAAGCTTTTTAAAAATATATATTTATTATTTATTCCCTTTTGTTGCCCTTGTTGTTTTATTGTTGTAGTTATGATTGATGTTGTTGTTGGATAGGACAGAGAGAAATGGAGAGAGAAGGGGAAGACAGAGACGGGGAGAGAAAGACACCTGCAGACCTGCCTCACCGCTTGTGAAGCAACTCCCCTGCAGGTGGGGAGCCAGGGGTTCAAACCAGGATCCTTATGCCAGTCCTTGCGCTTTGCACCACCTGTGCTTAACTCACTGCACTACTACCTGACTACCTAATATGTCAGATTATTATTACATAGGTCTGAATTCATCTGTTTGGTAACCATAGCTCTTAATACTACTATGTTTAAAACTTTATGATATTAGGCTACCAAAGTAATCAATACCTTTAAGTAACCAATACATTGAAAAAACTACAACTATACTCTTGGATTGTTTTCCATTAGCAAAATCAGAGTAGAAAAGGAAAGGGGGGGCTGGGTGGTGACATACATGTTACAATGTGCAGGGACCCAGGTTTGAGTCCCCAGCCCCCACCTACAAAGGGAAAGCTTCATGAATAGTGAAGCAGTGATGCAGGTACCTCTCTGTCTCTCTTCTTCTCTACCCCCTCCTCTTGATTTTTGGCAGTCTCTAGCCAATAAACAAATAAAGATAATAAAAAAATCAAAAAAGAAAAGGAAAGTGGGAAAATGCACTCTGTCATTTAGAAGTAAACTAAATGTTGTAGTTTAGCAGAAACCAGGAAGCATAGAACTTTCTGAATCTATCATTTTGAAAAAAAAAAAAAAAAGAACAGGATTTCCCTCTCTATAATATGATAGAAATGCTTTAAACTATCAACGCAACAAGTGCCACCCCAACATGCTTCACTTCAGACTGTGTCCAGAGACTTCAGGTGTGGAACAACAACCCTTCAGCTTCATCACTCCGGTGAGACCTTTCCTTTCAGAGTATTCTCTAATTCCATCCCAGGTGGTTCACTTCCTAACAAAGTCCCAAACCTATATATAGGCCAGGTTCCAGGAGATAGAGCATATGTTCACACATATCCATAAACTAGGGCAAATATATACTTGAAAGCAGAAGTACACTAGAGTTTGCAGTGAGTACCCCCCAACACTTCATCTCCACTATTCCAACCTTTGGGTCCATGATTCTTCAACTATTTGTTTGGCTTTGTATGTTAACTCTCTTTTCAGTCACCAGGTTCCAGATACCATCAGGATGCCAGCCAGGCTTCCCTGGACTGAAGACCCCACCAATGTGTCCTGGAGCTCCACTTCCTCAGAGACCCACTCTACTAGGGAAAGAGAGAGGCAAACTGGGAGTATGGATCGACCAGTCAACATCCATGTTCAGCGGGGAAACAATTACAGAAGCCAGACCTTCCACCTTCTGCAACCCACAAGGACCCTGGGTCCATGCTCCCAGAGGGCTAGAGAATGGGAAAGCTATTGGGGAGGGGATGCAATATGGAGATTGGGTGGCGGGAACTGTGTGGAGTTGTACCCCTCCTACCCTATGATTTTGTTAATGTCTCCTTGCTTAAATAAATAAAAAAAATAAAAAATAAAGAAATACTTTAAACTCTTTATTCTGGTAACAGAAACCCGATGGTCTACTCTAGACACTCAACTCATCTCACTGGTTTGACTATTTCACACTTACCAACCAGTTTTTGTCCAAAACTGCAAGTCTAAATCTTTTATCCCTTGTCACTGAAAAATCATCCAAATAAGAAAATATATCAAAATATCCCTGGAATCTTTCTATCTCATTATTAATTAGGAGGTTAATAGCTTACAGTACAAATTTTGACACATGGGTACAATTTCTCATCTCACCACAAGAGATGTCTGCAAAACACTGTCACTTCCAATTTGGGTCCTTTACCATCATCATGTACCAGGACCTTAAAGATGCCCCCACCCCTAACCTCTCTCCCTGTCCTCCAGCCCCAGAGATCTTTGCTTAAATGCAGTACACCAAATCCAACATTTCCCCTTTCTGTTCTTGTTTCTTAAGTTCTACCTAGCAGTGAAGCCATCTCATATTTATTAATCCTTCTCTTTCTGGCTTATCTCACTTAACATGGTTCCTTCAACATCCTTCTAAGATAAAGTGAAAAAGGTGACTTCATCACTTTTAATATCTGAGTAGTATTCCATTGTGTATATACACAACAAATTTATTGGCCATTATCCATTGTTTTTCTGTTTTTTTTTTTTTTTTTTTAATGAGTCCAGCCTCCCTCCATGCTTGCACATGGCCTCTTGGTTTCCACATTAAGTTTCCCTTTCTCCTGGTTACATTATGTCCTATGGTCACTCAAAAAATTATTGTAGACCTATATAATATCACTATCCTCATCTCTCTCCTGGAATCTCATACAGAGAAATCAGGAGATCTTTGGAGGAGAAGGATTGTCTAAGGGCATAGAGAACTGTTTTAGTGAAATATCCTCACAAACAAAAGCAACTACTTCACATTTAAAATGAACAATGGAAAATAGGAAAAACCATACACAGTTTTCTTTGTTCTTACTCTTAACAGGCACAGTACCTAAGTGAATCATAGTTTAGATACCTAGTTAACAACAAAAAATTTCAATCTGTAGTTTATATGTTAGAATATGTTTGCCATGCCTGTCAGATAAAATAGGGGAAATACCTTCTGCTTTCATATTTTATCAAGAATTCCTAAGTTTACCATTCCATAAGGTTATAATCCAAATACATCAACATGACACACAAACCTTTCACAGCCTGACCCTAGGCTTATTTTATACCCTAAGCACATACCAATGCTTCAGGCAAATTGAACCATTAGGGACATTCACCTTCCAGCTGTGTTCTTGACAAGCTTTATTCACTCATTTAAAATCATGCTTCTGATGTGCCATTCTTACTAATTTTAAAATTATTGTTCTTGGGCTATTTCTGCTGGTGGGAATGTAAATTGGTCCAACCCCTGTGGAGACCAGCCTGGAGAACCCTCACAAGGCTAAAAATAGACCTTCCTTAGGACCCTATAATTCCTCTCTCAGGATATATCCTAAAGAATATCATTTGTCATACCCAACCAGAATTAGGTTTATGGAGTCCATCTTCTTTGGACCTTTCTGCTAGATTGCCAAGCTATATTGATCAAAATCTGATCAAGTAGAGAATTTATGATGACTTTTGTTAAGCATTTCCATTAGGATTCCAGGCCTATTAGGTCTAAGTCTAGTCACAGTGGCTATTAAGCAATTTTACTTTGGGTTATATGATCCCCCTTCCTTATGGATACATGTACACCTGTACCCAGTATCCCAGTATCCATAACTTTGTTAGATAATGTGCCAGGAAAGATTAGAGGAGTTGGTAGGGTGACACTTCTGGCAACAATTTGCAGTAAGAATTCAGCTATCAAGCTCAAAAAATTAGTAAACTCATGGGCCCATTGGAATACACCTAAAATCTTTTATGTTCTTACCTTTAGGTTCCTGATTATTAAATAATTTGTTCTTTTTTATATTTTGATGTTTTTCAGCCACCAAGTTGCAGATACTATCATGACGTCAACCTGACTTCCCTGGGCAAACAACCTCACCATTATGTCCTGGAACCCCACCTCTCCAAATCCTTATCTCAAAGATAGAAAAAACTGGAAGTATAGCTCAACCTGTCAGTGCATATTTTCTGCATAGAAGCAATTATAGAAGCCAGACTTCCTACCTTCTGTACTCCATAAAGACCTCCCAGCGGGATAAAGGATATGGAACCTTCCAATGGAGGGGGTGGTATGTGGAACTCTGGTGGGAATTTTGTGGAACTGTACCCTCTTGCTCCACAATCTTGGTCATTATTAAATCACTAAAAAAAAAAAAAAAAAAAAAAAAAGGACATTCAGTCCTTTAACGATAAGGACAGGAGACTGGCTCACTTAATAATGGCCTTTTTGGTCAATAACAGGCCAACCCATTACCTGGGGTCCCAGTTAGGGAATTCTTGGATTCCTACATAAATATGATGGGCCTAGACCTCTAATAGATACCTCTTTCCATCATCACTGGTGGATGTGACCAGTTATGGGCCTCTCCAGGACCTTGTCCTCACTGTAAAGTAGCAATGGTAGGGACTGCCCTGCTCTCTGAAAGCAGGCTGGGTACCCACATCCTACCCTGCCACTCAAGGAATACTGCTCCTGAGACAAGTGCATCCTAGAATGTTCCAAGTTGTATCCATGAACTGCAAGCTCAGACCAACAGGGACTGAGTTTGTTCAGGCTTCTGTGCTAAATATAAATAAATATGGGCACTGGGTCAGATGTAAGGGGTAAACAATTAAGTTTATTCATATTTTCTTCAAGATTGCGAGCTACTCTGCCCAAATCCAACTTTCTAGCCCTTTTCTCTACTCTGCCACCATCTTCAACTTTCTGTTAAATATCAAACACAAGAAAAAACCACCATAGTCATAGACCCCTAAGAACATACCTAGATTTCCATACTTTATTCCACCCTAAAACCCCTATTGTAATTTTATCTATCCCTACTTTTTCGTTCCCATTTATTAATAATTTTCCCACTTTATATATTTCTGCCTTTCAGCCACCAAGTTGCAAGCACTATCATGATTCTGTCCTGACTTTCTTTTTTTTTTTTTTTTAATTTTTTATTTAAGAAAGGATTAGTGAACAAAAGCATAAGGTAGAAGGGGTACAACTCCACACAATTCTCAACACCCAATCCCCATAACCCACCCCCTCCCATGGTAGCTTTCCCATTCTCTATCCCTCTGGGAGCATGGACCCAGGGTCGTTGAGGGTTGCAGAAGGTAGAAGGTCTGGCTTCTGTAATTGCTTCCCCGCTGAACATGGGCGTTGACTGGTCGGTCCATACCCCCAGTCTGCCTCTCTCTTTCCCTAGTAGGGTGTGACTCTGGGGAAGCTGAGTTCCAGGACACATTGGTGGGGTCTTCAATCCAGGGAAGCCTAGCCAGCATCCTGGTGGCATCTGGAACCTGGTGATTGAAAAGAGAGTTAACATATGAAGCCAAACAATTTGTTGAGCAATCATGGATCCCAAGCTGTCCTGACTTTCATAAGCAGATGGCATCACCACTGTGTCCTAAGACCTCACTTCTCCAGAACCTTACCCCCCTAGTGAAAGATAAAATGATATTTTATGAGTAAATACTGTAACATTGCACCAAGAAGGATGTTTACATTAAGTGCCTATCTATAGAAAATTAGTTAACATATAAATGTACTAATGCATTTTAATATGACTAATATAAAAATATTTCTGCTATAATGTGATCTTTCCAAGGCCAGCTTCAGCACTCTCAAATACATTTTTATTTTATTTTATTAACTAAGATAGAATAGCTTGGGGAAATTGAAGACATTATCCTATTTAAGATGGCTATTATAATAAGTAAAAGAATTATTTTTGATTTCAGAAAAGATCATTCTGATATGTCATTAAAAATCATTTAAAAAATTGAGTGACATTGATAAAGCAATTTTCTAGGGTCCAAAATAAATGTGCAACTTATGAGACTTTTATATTTTTATGATTTTATTTATTTATTAATGGGAGAGGAGGAGAGAGAGAGAGAAACAGACATTACTCTGGTATGTGTGCTGCCAGAGATTGAGAGTTCAATGCTTTAATCCACTGTGCTACTTCTCAGACCACATAAAATATGTTTTATAATTGTGATCTAGGGTGAGGCAGTGGAACACCTGGTTAAGTGCTCACTCTTGTTCAAGCCCTTGGTCCCCACTTGTAGGAGGAAAGCTTCATGAGTGATGAAGCAGGGCTGCAGGTGTCTCTCTCTTATTCTATCTCCCCTCCCCTCTTAATTTCTCTCTGTCTTTATCCAGGATTAAGAATAATAAAAGTGATCTAAATGCTGATCAGGAATGTAGTGTTTGGGCTGAATACTCCTAACCCCACCCACTTCATGCCCAAATAAACAAACAATGCTTCAATGATTGTCTTCCTCTTACATGTGGGAACCTTGAGAATATGATAAAAATATCTGATAAAAACTGTCTGACCTGGAAGAGAAAAGTAAAGATGTAACAAGTGTGAAGCTGAGTTGTGGGATAAGGGTCAGATTTTGTAAAGACTCATGAACAATTTTATAATAATATCAACTTTCCTCCCCACCTGCAGTGGAGTCACTTCACAAGCGGTAAAGCAGGTCTGCAGGTGTCTATCTTTCTCTCTCCCTCTCTGTCTTCCCTTCCTTTCTCGATTTCTCTTTGTCCTATCCAACAACAATGACATCAAGCATAACTACAACGACAAAACAACAAGGGCAACAAAAGGGAATAAATAAATAAATATTTTTAAAAAGAATATGAACTTTTCCCTATGAATCAGGGAAAGATGTCCAGGGCTTTGAGGAATAAACACTGGCCAGCAAAATAAATCATTTGGATCATGTGCTGCTTCACCATGTGCATTAAAAGAAGCTTCTTTACTGTGATCTCTTTTACTTTCTCTTCAACTCTGTCCCTATCCAAAATCAAAAAAGTACAAATAGCTTATATTTTCATTTTTAAAGTGAAGTCTAGTTGTTGGAGCCTATACTAAAGGAGGTAGAATTGGATACCAGGATTCAATCAGGGGAAAGTTCACTATCCTGGTGAGGGATGGATCAATTGTAGTATAAACTCAGGAAGGAACTGCAAGAATTTGTGAAACATTAAGAAAAATTTTTTTAGTTATAATATTATATATAGAAGATAGCAACAAAGATTTTCCAGATACAAAATAAAGACCTTAATCCCTATTATATATTGTTACATAAGTAAAAATATATATATACTCATGTATACTAGATATTTCCTATAGTGCCTAGTGCATTACATAAACTCAAGAAAGGAAATAAAAAATTAAAAGATGGTTCTTCCTAGAGTGAAATAAAATTCCCTACTTCTTACAAGCGATACAAGTTAAATATTTTTCACTGTCAAATACTATATCTTTGAACTTTTCCATTAGATGCAAAAGGAATTATTACAATATTCTATGATCATGTAAAACTACTGTACTAATTCATCAATATTATGAGTTTCTTACCTATTCATGTAGGCAGGTATTGCTTCAGAGTCAATAAAGAATGTTATATAAGAATATATCACATCCGGAAGCATGGCTATAGAGTAGCAGCAGCTGTGTTTTGCTCTCCCTCATCAACTAGGAATAGCAAAGAGGATCACCTGAGAACACAGCAAGATAAGATTAAGATCACTTTGAGAACCCACCAAGGCACAGGTGAGTGCAAACACATGTGCTCATGGACAGAGAAGGGCTTAAGAAGAGATTCCTGGGACTAAATGTCTGTACTCAGGAGCAGCTGGTACCAGTCCAGCAGTTTGCCAGTTGACACATCACCTCCAGTATGAGTTTTATCAACAAAAAGACTGCTGAAGGGGGAGAAAAATCAACTAAACCTCATCAATTTACAACTGTGAGTCTCCATTGCTGTTGCCCTTCAGAGGCTGGAATAGAAGCAGGAAAACCCTAAACTGTCATCTAAAGGCAGAGAACTGAGTGGTTTACTCAGGAGAAAATCGACATTCCCAGTGGTCCAGAAGTGTGGCTATATAGTAGAAGCCTGTTCACATTGTTCTCCTTAAAATTAGGAAACATTATTATTATTTACCTAATTGACTCAGAGCTGATCAAATACAATCAGGATTTATTCAGAAACTCACAGGGCCAAAGAACACTGCTCAGCACAGCTCTGGCTGATGGTGGAGTGGGGTGGCAGGGGGGTGGGGGGGGAGTTGGGTTCCAGACTTTGGACCCTCAGGTGTGTGAGTCTCTTTGTATAACCACTGTACTATCTATCCTCCACTGTTTTATCTCTTGGTCACAGTGAGTGATTAAGTTAAAAAATCTACTTACAGTTAAAAAGCCCTCGGGCTCATGCAGCATTCAGGGAAGATAAATAATGTAACAACAGAAGAAGGTTTGAAAGCCACTGTGCTTCACCTCAGGGATTATGATAAAATTGAAACAACTGTTAGGATTTGCAACTATGAACTCTGAAGTACCTTATTTAGTCACAAATCAATCCAGGCAAGTGTGATTAGTGGATTGAAAAGTAGTGAGGGAGGGTCTTCATAAAACACCAAATATGATGGTTTAACTGAGGAGAAACATTAGATAAATGAACCAGGATAAAGGCCAGATAAAAGTCCCCAAAAGGTAGAAGCATATAAAAATGAAGAAAACATCCTAACACTAATAGATGCAATAGTCACAGGAGTGAGGAAAGCTTTTGAAAGTAATATCATCAGAAATGGGGAAACAACAAATGAAACTCTGGAAAAAAATTATCTTGAGGTAATTATAGAGCTGAAAGCTGAAATAGCTGACTTCAGAGCACAACTAGCTGAACAAGCTAATACAGTATCAGAACAGGTTAACACAATAGCTGAGCTACAGAAAGTAGCAGAAGGGAGAGAGAACAGAATAACTGTGGCAGAAAACAAAAGTAGCAAAATGGAGGATGAATTATAGAAGGCCAAGAAAGAAGTAAGAAAACTGAAAAGTGATTAAGAGACACTGAAAATAGGAAGAGTAGAAACAGCTATTCTTATATCTGACATGATAGACTTTAAAATAAATATAATTTTAAAAAGATATGGATGGACATTACTTAATGTTCAGGGGATTAGGCAACCAAGATGATTTAACAATCATTAATATCTATGCACTCAATGAGAGGCCATCTAAATACATCAGACAACTACTGAAAGGGCTACAGCAATATATTAACAGCAACACAGTAACAGTAAGAGATTTCAGCATCCATTTCTCTCACCTTGACAGATAATCTAGGCAAGGGACTAATAAAGAAATGAGGGAGTTAAATGAAAATATAGATAAAGTAGATCAATTGGACATTTTCAGAGTCATTCACCCCAAGAAACTAGAATACACATTCTAAGTCCATGTGGGGCATTCTCAAGGAGAGACCATATGTTAGGTCATAAAGGTACTGTAAAAAATTCAAGAGCATTGAAATCATTCCAAGCATCTTCTCAGTGGAATTAAATTAACACTAAACAACAAAAGCAAAATTAGTAAAAGTCCCAAAATATGGAAACTCAAAAGTACACTACTTAAAAACTACTGGGTCAAAGAGAAAAGGAAGAAATCCAGATGTTTTGAGAATTCAATGAAAATTAAGATATAAGCTATAAAAATATTTGGGACATAGCTAAAGCAATACTAAGAGGGAAGTTCATAGCCATACAAGCACTGACTAGGAAACCAAAATTTTTAGATAAAAAGCCTGCCTGTACACCTTAAAGACTTAGATGTAGAGATACAAAGGAACCCTAAAGCAACTAGAAGGATTGACATATTAAAATTTGGTCAGAAATAAATAACATTGGAAATAAGAGAATCATGCAAAAGATCAACAAAGCTAAATGTTGTTTCTTCAAAATAGTAAACAAAATCAACAAACCCTTAGCCAGACTGGAACATGATAGCAAAGGAGGGCCTAAAGGGGGTTGAATCATTATGTGGAAAACTGAGAAATATTGCACATGTACAAACTACTGTTATTTTACTGTTGACTTTAAACCATTTTAAAGTCAACAAAACCATTTAAAAAACCATTTTCCCCCAAATAAAGGAAAAAAAGAATATACAAAAAAAGAAAATATCTCAGTCATTTTGGTAAAATTTCTAATTTATGTTTATAAAGACATTTAACATTGTGAGTTATTATTTTCCAGGAAGTCTAATTTCACTACTAAGGCTTAAACTTCACATGGTAAAACCCTTTAGGACTGAATAAAATATCAAAACACTGTACACTTTGCTGGCCACACTAGCCAAAACCATGCTACTTGGCTATAAAACTACAGTTAGGCCCCTATATTAGGCATATGTAAACTTGGTAGATGCATCCACTACTGGCAACATACTGAACTTTCTTGAGGGCAAAACATAGATCAACAACTAGAAGTAATAAGATGACTTCTTCCCGTGGTTCTAGTAAAAGTCCCACAGATTACTCAGTTTAAGACTACAGATTACCTCATGAGTAGGAAAATAGTCAACCCTGGCTCACCCCAAAATAAAAACATAGACTCTGGTAGGAAATAAATTATTCTTGAATGGGAAAACATTAGGATCTTTCTCCACAAGTAGAGTTAAAAATCAGTGCTGCACAAACAGAATCAACATGATTCTGGTCTAGAAAAGCAAGAAGAAAATCAGTTATTCGGAGGTTCCCGGAAGATGGCGGACTGAGAAGCTGCTAGTGGCTTGAGCTCTGACCACATCTCCTGGAAATGGTAGGATTTTCTGCCTTTAGTAGGCCAGTCAATAAGGGGTCCTAACGGTGACACCAAGGAGGTGACTATAACTTAATTTGGGTTAAGAATTAGAGTAGGAAAAAAGGGGAAAATTTTTGTTTCCTTTTAATTTTTAAGCATACCTCCTCGCCTTTGTCCCCCACCCCCATAACCGGTCCCTGGGGACCATCTTCTAGAAGGCTCCCCTGCTAGGAGCCTCTTTCTTTACCAAATTCCTGTCCCACCAGGGAGTATCATTCATTCTAAGTCTATACCCTTCTGAAACCTCTGGCTTTTTTTCTTTCTAAGTAGCCAACCCCCCCCCACCTCACCCCGCATAGCTAATTAAATAATTAAAAATAAATAATTTTTTTTTAAAAACCTTTCCTTTCACTGCTCTTTTATGACTGTTCTTTTTCTTATCTTGTTCTCTTTTCTCTCTCTCTCTCTTTCTTTTTTTTTTCTTTTTCTCATTCTTGTCATCCTTTCTTCCTTAATCCTACAGCTTCCAAAGCCACAGCCCCCAGCCCCCACACCACCAAACAGTGTGCTTTTTTGAATTCACTGATACACATTTGGGAATTATTTTGGGCTAGATTTCTGACTCAGTGTGGACTCTCACTGCGAGTGTCTCTGCTCAACTTCCCTTCCTCCTTTAGCCACCCCTAGAATATACAGTGGATAGTAGATTTGCATAACTGTCTATTTCAGCCATCCTTGTCTAGTCCTGAGGTTTTTTTGGTTTTTTTTTTCTCTCTTTCTTAACAATCAACTGCCTCTGATCACAAGGTTTGAGGTAATCTGGGACAGGGCTTTTATTTTATTTTATTTTATTTTTACCCTGCTCTATTTTACAATTAATATTATATAAAGGCATATATCGTCCCCCCCTTTAGGTTGATCAGAATTAACTCTTAGCATATATTTCAGTGCTAGGGTAGTGGGCATCTTATCTATTGTGGGAGGAACTTGTCTCCTTAATACTACCTCCTCTACAGACTCTCCCCTCCCTCCCCCTCCTAGCTAATAAAAAAATTAAATTAAATTAAATGAAAAATAAAGTAATAAAAAACCTTTCATTTCACTGCTCTTTAATTATAGCTCTTTTTCTAATCTTTTCCCTTTTCTCTCTCTTGTCCCTTCTTTCTTTTTCTTTTCTTTTTTTTTTTTTTTATCTTGTCATACACTTCTTCCTTCCTTCTTCTTTGCCTTTATGAATTTCTGAATTATTTTTGGGAAGAAATCTGACTCAGATTGGACTATCTATGTGTGTATCTCTGCTCTAGTTCCCTTTCCCCTCTTGTTACCCCTAGGATATACAGTGGATAGTAGATTTGCATAACTGTCTATTCTTGCTATCCCTTCTTTCTTTTCTCTTTCTTATTCACTGGGATTTGGTTACTATTTTTTCATGGACTGGAAAATTGTTTGGCTAACTGGTAACGATTAAACTGCTTCAACACTTGCTTAAGTTGCTACTGTAATTCCTGAGGTTGGTGAGTGCAATTGTCATACAGGTATTTAGTACAGTGTCGCTTGTACTCAAGACACAACAACAGAGGAAAAACAGAGCATATATAAAAAAAGAAACACATAAATCAAAAAAATGGGTAGATCAAAAATGAATAAAACTGATACTCCAATGAATGAAGACAAGAGCCCAGAATAAACTATAAATCAGCCAGAAGTAACCATAGATAAGAAAAGTATGCAAGCAATAATAAACTTATTAATCACAGAAATGAAAACAACATTGGAGGAAAGGAATGGCAGTATTAGGGAAACAACAGTTGAGACCCCCAAGGAAAATACTGATTATATTGAGGCAATTAGAGAACTGAAAGCTGAAGTAGCTGTAATAAAGAAAGAAGCTGAGGCAAGGGAAAGCAGACTAACAGAAGCAGAAAACAGAATTAGTCAGACAGAGGATGAGTTAGAGAAAATGAAAAAAGAGGAGAAAGCTTAAAAAGAGATTGAGAGACACTGAAAACAACAACAGAGAAATATGGGATGATCTCAAAAGAAGTAACATTCGTATAATTGGCCTGCCAGAGGAAGAAAGAGAGGAAGGGGAAGCAAACATTCTAGAGGAAATAATACAAGACAACTTCCCAGACCTGAATAACAGAAAGGACATCAAGATTCAAGAGGCCCAGAGAGTACCAAATAGAATCAACCCAGACCTGAAGACACCAAGACACATCATAGTCACAATGAGAAGAAGGACAAAGAAAGGATCCTAAAGGCTGCAAGAGAGAAACAAAAAGTCACATAGAGGGGAAAACCCATAAGATTATCTGCAGACTTCTCCACTCAAACTCTAAAAGCCAGAAGGGAATGGCAAGATATCTATCGAGCCCTGAATGAAAAATGGTTTCAACCAAGGACAATATATCCTGCTAGACTTTCTTTCAAACTAGATGGAGGGATCAAAACCTTCTTAGACAAACAATAGTTAAAGGAGGCAACCATCAATAAGCCGGCCCTGAAGGAGGTTCTAAAAGACCTCTTATAAACAAGAACATCACTATAATACTTGCAATATATCAGAGCAAACAAAAATTTTTTTTTGAACAATGGCACTACAATACATTAAATCCATAATATCAAAAAACGTCAATGGCTTAAACTCACCCATCAAAAGGCACAGGGTGGGGGGATGGATCAGAAAACATAACCCAACCATATGCTGCTTGCAAGAATCCCATCTGTCACAACAAAATAAACACAGACTTAAAGTGAAAGGATGAAAAACTATCATACAGGTTAACGCACCACAAAAAAGGGCAGGAACAACCATTCTCATCTCAGACACGATAGATTTTAAATTAAATAAAGTAATAAAAGATAGGCAAGGACATTACATAATGATTAGAGGATCAATAGCCAAGAAGACTTAACAATTATTAACATCTATGCACCCAATGAGGGACCATCTAAATACATTAAGCACCTACTGAAAGAATTTCAAAAATACATCAATAGTAATACAGTAATACTGGGAGACTTCAATACCCCACTCTCACACTTAGACAGATCAACAAAGCAGAGAACCAACAAAGATACAAGAGAATTGAATGAAGAGATTGACAGACTAGACCTCTTGGACATTTTCAGAGTCCTTCACCCCAAAAAACTGGAATACACCTTCTTTTCAAATCCACATAACACATACTCAAGGATAGACCACACATTAGGCCACAAAGACAGCATCAATAAATTCAAGAGCATTGAAATCATCCCAAGTATCTTCTCAGACCACAGTGAGTAAAACTAACATTTAACAACAAACAGAAAATTATTAAAAGTCACAGAATTTGGAAACTAAACAACATACTCCTTAAGAACCACTGGGTCAGAGACTCACTCAAACAGGAAATTCAAATGTCCCTGGAAACTAATGAAAATGAAGACACAACCCATCAAAATATTTGGGACACAGCTAAAGCAGTACTGAGAGGGAAACTTATAGCCATACAATCACATATTAAACACCAAGAATAAGCTCAAATGAACGACCTTACTACAGACCTCAAGGACTTAGAGGAAGAGGAACAAAGGAACCCTAAAGCAAGCAGAAGGACAGAAACCTCTAAAGTTAGAGCAGAAATAAACAACATCTAAAATAAAAGAACTATACAAAAGATCAATGAAGCCAAACATTGGTTCTTTGAAAGATTAAACAAAATTGACAAACCCCTATCCAGACTCACCAAACAAAAAAGAGAGAAGACTCACATTAATAGAATTATAAACGATAGAGGTGATATCACATCTGACACCACAGAAATCCAGAGAATCCTGGGAAACTTCTATAAAGAACTATATGCCACCAAGCTAGAGAATCTGGAAGAAATGGAACAATTCCTAGAAGCATACGCCCTTCCAGAACTGAACCAAGATGAACTACAAAATCTAAATCCACAGCAGGTCTCCAAGGTGAACAGCCTCTGGCATGTTGGAACAATGTAGGTAAGGGAAGTCGGCAAGCCGGATCCATAACTTCAGGATAAGGATTGGCTCTAAGGGCTTGGTCGCAGCCCGTCCCCCCCTCCCCCCGCCCCGACCCTCTCCCTTCCCCGTGCGGCCCCCTTGCGGTCCCCTCTCTCTCTGCCGCTCCCTCCTCCCCCTTTCTTCCCCATCCCCCTCCCCTCTCTCTCTCTCTCTCTCCGGTCGTCCCCCCTCGCGGTGGGGGGGGTGGTGGGGGAAGAGAAAAGGAAGGGGGTCGGGTGGTGGCGGGGGGAGAGGGGGTGGGGGCGGTGCGGGAGGGGGCAGAGGCGGCGGCGGCGGGGGCCACGGGGGAGAGAGCCCCCGGCGGCGGGGGGGGGTCTGGGTCCCCCCTCGGGGGGCCAGGCGTCCCACGGGTGGGGGGCCGGCGGCGGCAGTGACTCTGGACGCGAGCCGGGCCCTTCCCGTGGATCGCCCAAGTTGTGGCGGGCATCGTGGCCGCTCTCCCGGGAGGCGGCCTCCCCCTCCTCTGCCCTCCCTCAGCGCACCCCCTCCACAGACAAAGAAATTGAAACCCTTATTAAGAATCTCCCCAACAACAGAAGTCCTGGACCAGATGGCTTCACAAATGAATTCTACAAAACTTTCAGGAAACAGTTAGTACCCATACTTATTAAGCTTTTCCATAAGATTGAAGAAACAGGAATACTCCCTTCCACCTTCTATGAAGCCAACATCACCCTGATGCCAAAAGCTGATAGGGACAGAACAAAAAAGGAAAATTACAGACCAATATCGCTGATGAACATTGATGCCAAAATATTAAACAAGATCTTGGCCAACGGAATACAGCAACATATCAAAAAGATTGTTCATCATGACCAAGTGGGATTCATCCCAGGAATGCAAGGCTCGTTCAACATCCGTAAGTCAATCAATGTCATTCACCACATCAATAAAAGCAAAGCCAAAACTCACAAGATTATCTCAATAGATGCAGAGAAAGCCTTTGACAAAATCCAACACCCATTCATGCTCAGAACTCTACAAAAAATGGGAATAGATGGGAAATTCCTCAAGATAGTGGAGTCTCTATATAGCAAACCTACAGCCAACATCATACTCAATGGACAGAAGCTGAAAGCATTCCCCTTCTGATCGGGGACTAGACAGGGCTGTCCACTGTCACCGTTACTCTCCAACATAGTATTGGAAGTTCTTGCCACAGCAATCAGGCAATAGAAAGAAATCAAAGGAATACAGATTGGAAGGGAAGAAGTCAAGCTCTCACTATTTGCAGATGATATGATAGTATACATAGAAAAACCTAAAGAATGCAGCAGAAAATTACAAGAAGTTATTAGGCAATATAGCAAGGTATCAGGCTACAAAATCAATGTACAAAAATCAGTGGCATTTCTTTATGCAAACACTAAATCTGAAGAAGAAGACATCCAGAAATGACTTCCATTTACTGTTTAAGCAAAATCAATCAAATACCTAGGAATAAAGTTGACCAAAGAAGTGAAAGATTTGTATGCTGAAAACTATGAGTCACTACTCAAGGAAATAGAAACTGATACCAAGAAATGGAAAGATATCCCATGCTCATGGATTGGAAGAATAAATATCATCAAAATGAATATTCTCCCCAGAGCCATATACAAATTTAATGCAATACCCATCAAAGTTCCACCAAGCTTCTTAATAAGAGAATAGAACAAACACTACAATCATTTATCTGGAACCTGAAAATACCTAGAATTGCCAAAATCATCTTGAGGAAAAGAAACAGAAATGGAGGCATCACACTCCCAGACCTTAAACTATATTATAAAGACATCATCATCAAAACAGCATCGTACTGGAACAAAAATAGGCACACAGACCAGTGGAACAGAATTGAAAGTCCAGAAGTAAATCACAACACCTATGGGCATCTAATCTTTGATAAGGGGGCCCAAAGGATTAAATGGAAAAAGGAGGCTCTCTTCAATAAATGGTGCTGGTAAAACTTGGTTGTAACATGCATAAGAATGAAATTAAACCACTTTATCTCACCAGAAACAAAAGTCAACTCCAAATGGATCAAAGACATGGATGTCAGGCCAGAAACAATCAAATACTTAGAGGAAAACATTGGTAAAACACTTTCCCACCTACACCTCAAGGACATCTTTGATGAATCAAACCCAACTGCAAGGAAGACTAAAGCAGAAACAAACCAATGGGACTACATCAAATTGAAAAGCTTCTGCTCATCCAAAGAAACTATTAAACAAACAAAGAGACCCCTCACAGAATGGGAGAAGATCTTCACATGCCATACATCAGATAAGAAACTAATCACCAAAATATACAAAGAGCTCAGCAAACTTAGCACCAAAAAAGCAAATGACCCCATCCAAAAATGGGCAGAGGATATGAACAAAACATTCACTACTGAGGAGATCCAAAAGGCTAACAAACATATGAAAAACTGCTCTAGGTCACTGATTGTCAGAGAAATGCAAATTAAGACAACACTAAGATACCACCTCACTCCTGTAAGAATGGCATACATCAAAAAGGACAGCAGCAACAAATGCTGGAGAGGTTGTGGGGACAGAGGAATCCATTTACATTGCTGGTGGGAATGTAAATTGGTACAGCCTCTGTGGAGAGCAGTCTGGAAAACTCTCAGAAGGCTAGACATGGACCTTCCATATGATCCAGTAATTCCTCTCCTGGGGTTATACCCCAAGCACTCCATAACACCCAACCAAAAAGAGGTGTGTACTCCTATGTTCATAGCAGCAAATTCACAATAGCTATAACCTGGAAGCAATCCAGGTGCCCAACAACAGATGAGTGGCTGAGAAAGCTGTGGTATATATACACAATGGAATACTATGCAGCTATCAAGAACAATGAGCCCACCTTCTCTGACCCATCTTGGACAGAGTTAGAAGGAATTATGTTAAGTGAGCCTAATCAGAAAGATAAAGATGAGTATGGGATGATCCCACTCATCAACAGAAGTTGACTAAGAAGATCTGAAAGGGAAACTAAAAGCAGGACCTGACCAAATTGTAAGTAGGGCACCAAAGTAAAAGCCCTGTGGTGAGGGGTAGACATGTAGCTTCCTGGGCCATTGGGGGGTGGGAGTGGGTGGTAGGGATGGGTCTCCGTCTTTTGGTGGTGGGAATGGTGTTTATGTACACTCCTAGAAAAATGTAAACATATAAATCACTAGTTAATTAATTTGAGAGGGGGAAAATCATTTGTATGTCTCAAAGTTTTTCAAAACACAAACTGAATCTTTTTAATATATAGGCTGTTTATGTGGACTCTCTCAAAAGCCTAGACCAAGTAGATCAGAAGCAACCAATAGCACAGCTATATACAAGATACTGGGTACTGTACAGCAAACCCTAACAAAAGGACTTTTCAAAGTTAACCCAATTACTAAATAATGTGATGATAACATTACCTATCCATTGTCTTTTTGAACCCTAAGACAGCAGGAACCTCACATCTCCACTATAGAGCCCCTACTTCCCCTAGTCCTGGAACCCTTGGATAGGGCCCACTTTCCCGTATGCCTTTCCCAATCCATATCAAATAATATTGCATCCGCTGATCACAACCTAACCAACACAACGATTGCCACCTCAACATGCTTCACTTCAGACTGTGTCCAGAGACTTCACCTTTGGAACGACAACCCTTCAGCTTCATTACTCGGGTGAGACCTTTCCTTTCATAGTATACTCTAATTTCACCTCAGGTGGTTCACTTTCTAACAAAGTCCCAAAACCCAGATATACACCAGTTTCTGTGAGAGAGAGCTTATGTGCACACGTATCTATAAACTACTGCAAAATATATACCTGAAAGCAGAAGTGCACTAGAGTTTGCAATGAGTACCTCCCTAACACTTCCTCTTCACTATTCCAAGCTTTGGGTCCATGATTGCTCAACAATTTGGCTTCGTATGTTAACTCTCTTTTCAGTCACCAGGTTCCAGATGCCATCAGGATGCTGGCCAAGCTTCCCTGGACTGAAGACCCCACCAATGTGTCCTGGAGCTTAGCTTCCCCAGAGACACACCCTACTAGGGAAAGAGAGAGGCAGACTGGGAGTATGGACCAACCAGTCAACACCCATGTTCAGCGGGGAAGCAATTACAGAAGCCAGAGCTTCTACCTTCTGCAACCCACAATGACCCTGGGTCCATGCTCCCAGAGGGATGGAGAATGGGAAAGCTATCAGGGGAGGGGGTGGGACATGGAGATTGGGTGGTGGGAATTGTGTGGATTTGTACCCCTCCTTCCCTATGGTTTTGTTAATTAATCCTTTCTTAAATTAAGAAAAAGAAAGAAAATCAGTTATTCTTCAAACCCATTTATGCATGTATGCTTCACATTAACTAACACTCATTTAAGCAAAGTAACACAGGTAACTTAACATTATCTCCAGGAAGCAAAAGGAAATAATCAATTATAAACACTAATAATTGACATAAGTAGTTTCAAGTTACAGACCATTTCATTTCACATATACTATCTCATTTAATTCAATTATTCCAGATTAGAAATTCTAAATTTCTTGCCTCTGGCATTTTTCAAGGTCAAGGAAATACTGTGAATTTCAAAAATTCAAAGATTATTTCTAAATACTTTATTGTGTTCACATGTTCAGAAATTGTAAATGCAAACATCTGAGAAAAGTTCATGGTTGTCAGTTTTATTGTGCTAAGAATCTCTGTCGAAATTCAGCCTGAGATTCATCAAGATATATTTCTGGGCCAAAGGCCAAAGTTTGTGGACTGGTCATGTCATCTTTTTTGTAATCTGCATTTTACCCAGGACCCAGAGGTCACTCTAATACTAAAAATACAGCTTCCCATCTCTTTCAAAAATAACCTGACCAAGACTTTTACCAAAATATTGCAGAAAAGTATGAATATATGTGCTTACTTACTTCTAATGTGTAATGCGTGGTTAATATAAAATCGCAAGCAAATGGTTGAGTGGTCAAGTTTGGCAAACAATTGTTATGGTTTTAAGCAAACTGTGGGTTTGTGCTAGAAAAATCTAGTGTCCAAAAAAATCACATAAAGAAGGCCTTGTTGTGAAGCATTTAATAAGCCAGGAAATATTAAGAGATTGTCTCTAGATTTCATTAAGCTTAAAGTGATAATTAGATCTTTATTAATAAGAGAAAAACTAAACATATGAACTTCAAAGACTAAGTAATTTCTTTGCCCTTTAGTAAAGATGAAAGATATTTACATAATACAAATAACTTTTGAGAAAGAGATAGATACTACCATATAAAATAGCATAGGTAGGTAGACAGATATTTAGAACAGTTTCAGAGATTTTCTAAGTCTAGAAGTTAGGACAGCAGATGGATTCCAAGACGTCACTAAACCGGAATAGAGAGTAACATCTTATGATATTTTAAAATGTACCTTTCTAAATAGTAACTACTGATCAAATCCAACTGAAAAATTTAAGGTCAATAATTTATTTGGCATTGCTTGGTATAAATCTGAGATTGAAATATCTGTCAATATTCATGAATATTTTCGTAGTATTTGACATTAGAATCAAGTGAAATACCGGCTTTCTGGAGGAAAAGACTAGGAACCGGTGACAAAAAATAAATAAATAAGTGCACATAAAGAGAGCAAGAGTGAGTGAAAGATGAACCTAAAATCTTAAACAATATCTATTATGTATCAACTAAGTAATGCTAAAAGAATCCTTTCTTTGCAAAATCAACGGAAAAATAGTATCTTATCATCTGCCTTTTTGACATCACTTGCTGAACAGTATAGGACGGTATCATTTCAAGGGATGTAATTTTATTTGGGGTGGCATTTGGGGTTGGGAGGTATACTTTAAACTATATTTTGTACCAAAGGATATTATCTGAAAGTAAATTTAAAAGAAAGTGATCAAAATCTTTTATGCATTTTGGAACTGAAGTTGAAGTGAAACTCATTTCTTGTAATCAAGACATAGTTACATGTGTAGGTAAGATAGCTTACTTGGGTGGGTGCCTGTTTTGCCTTGCATACAAGCCAGCTTTAAGTTTGACCTCATTATACTAGAAGTTTGCTATTATAGTTCCTTCTTTCCCCAACCACTACTGTTGTTTTTTTCTACCTAAAAATTTGAAGCTCAGGAAACAGAAACAAACAAAAATGATTTATTCACAAATAAGTGAGATTCCGAATCAATATAGACAAATTTACTAGTGTGTCATATTTGGTCAAGTAGTGCCTCTTTCAGTCTTTAAGCAAATGACTGCATAACATCATTTAAATCCCACTGTACAAATAGCTTTCATTTCAGAGTGTCATGATCTTAGATAAATTAATGCCATGCTGGAAGAAGATTTAAAAGCCAAATGAGTGTTATTATACAGTTTCACCACAACTAACCTGTTGCATGATACCCAATTGGCTAAAAAAAAAAAAAAAAAGATTAAGACATATATTAGTTCTCAAGATTCAATGTCTCAACCTCTCTCTCTCTCTCTTTCCTACTCTCTTTTCTGCTCACAGAATTTATTTGTTCTTATCTCTAGTTATTATGACTGCTGTCATCATGGGGAAGTAAAGGTTACTTATAGGATGTCCCACTATTACCCAGAGTGGTCACTGTCATCAGGTGTAGCCCCAGAAAAGAATATTACAGGGTCCAACTGCCACTGGGAATAGTTTTGAAATCTTCTTCTTCTTCTAGCATTTGCCCTTCTTCTGTAGCCAGTCAACAGCATCAGGTTGAGCCTGATGTAAAGTTTCGAGACCTCCTTTGAATCTGGAGAGGTGGCAGTCATAGCCGCAAGGGCAGTTCGGGTCATCTCTGGCTCCCCAGCGATGGAACATAGCGGCGCACCAGCCATGGCCTGTTTGATAGCGAATGAGGAGGGCCCAATCATAACGTGCTAGGTCAAAGCCGGGTTGACGCTTGCAGGGGTCTGTGATGAGGTGTTTGTTCTTTACCTCAGCTGACTGCCAACTCTGTTTCCAAGAGTCTGGAACAGAGAAGTTCAGTGTAGGCATAGGGGACCAGATTGGATGACGAGACGTCAAGCGTTGGACAGGGTGGGCGAAGATATCCGCGTTTATTGGCAGGTCAGGTCGAGCATAGATGTGGGAAATGAACTTAGATGATGCCGCATCCCGACGATTATCTGGCGGGACGATATTGCTAAGAACTGGCAGCCATGGAACTGGGGTGGAACGGATGGTTCCAGAAATTATCCTCATGGAGGAATATAATTTGGAATCGACCAAGTGGACATGGGGGCTACGGAACCATACTGGGGCACAGTATTCTGCAGTGGAATAGCATAATGCCAGAGAGGATGATCGTAGTGTGGAAGCGCTCGCGCCCCATGAGGAGCTGGCCAGTCTTGCAATGATGTTATTCCTCGCGTCCACCTTTGCTGCAGTTTTTATGAGATGTTCGTGAAATAACAGGGTGCGATCGAAAGTAACGCCAAGATAGACTGGCTGGGCTTCATGCCAGATTCTCATACCGCCAAGCTGCACATTAAGCTCACGCGAGGCCGAAGCATGGTGTAGATGGAAAACAGATGATACCGTTTTTGCAGTGCTAGGGATTAGTCGCCATTTTTTACAGTAATCAGATATCAGAGACATGTCTTTCGTGAGTGTTTCCTTGAGGATGTCAAACTTTGATGCCTGAGTTGCACAGCAGATGTCATCGGCATAGATGAACTTCCTTGAAGAAGTTTCTGGGAGGTCATTGATGTAAATATTAAATAGCGTAGGAGCCCTGGGGGAGGCCACTTGAGACAAGTCTCCATCTGCTAGACTTGTCACCCAGATGCACCCGGAATCTTCTGTTTTGAAATGAACACAAGGTATATACATTGCTTTTATTAGTGTTTTGTATTCTTTGGATAAATTGTAGTTTAATCATATAAGGAATTTTCAGAGTTTTCCAACAGGGTCTGCACCAGTTTGCATTCCCACCAATAGTGTACCAGAGTTCATTTGTCTCAAAATTCCCACAAACACTTGTCATTTCTATTCTTTGTTATGCAAGGCCTCTCATCTTTATTTATTTATTTTTTTGAGTGGTTAATGGTAAGAGTATAGTTGTTGACACATGGGTACTATTTCACGTCTCACCATGATAGGCATCTGCAAAATACTCTCACTCCCAACTAAAGTCCCTTTCTACCATCGTGCATCAGGACCCTAAAGTCCCCATACCCATACCCTCCCTACTGTTCCTCCCTAGAGTCCTTTGCTTTGGTTCAAAAACCAAACCCATCCCAAGCGTTACTTTGTTTCTCCTTTCTGTTCTTGTTTATTATTTAAAAAAATATTTTTATTTATTTATTAAATAAATAGAGAGAAGTTGAGAGGTGAGGGGAGATAGAGATGGAGAGAGACAGGAAGTCACCACTCGTGAAGTTTTCTCCCTGCAGGTACATGTGAACACTTAACCAGGTGCACCACTGCCTGCCCCCTGTTCTTGTTTCTTAAGTTCTGTCCATGAGCAAAATCTTTGCATTTTCTTTTTTTTTAATTTTTTTAATTTGCTTTTTTTCTCCGTTTTGTTGCCCTTGTTGTTTTATTGTTGTTGTAGTTAATATTTTTGTTGTTACTGATGTCGTTGTTTTTGGATAGGACAGAGAGAAATGGAGAGAGGAGAGGAAGGCAGAGGGAGACAGAAAGATAGATACAAGCAGACCTGCTTCACCACCTGTGAAATAACTGCCCTGCAGGTGGAAGCCAGGGGCTCAAACTGGGGTCCTTACTCTCATCCTTTCTCTTTGTGCCAAGGGCGCTTAGCCCGCTGCACTACTGCCCAACCCCCAAATCTTTCTCTTTTCATCCTTCCTTCACTTTCTGGCTTATCTATTCCTTGAAGCTCCATACAAGATGAGGCAAAGAAAGTAACTTCATTATTCTTAATAGCTGAATAGTATTCCAAAGTGTAATTTTATTTATTTTGTTTGTTTGTTTTTATTTGCTCTTTTTTATTTCTTTTTATTTTTTTATTTATAAAAAGGAAACACTGAGAAACCCATAGGATAAGAGGGGTACAACTCCACACAATTCCCACCAACATAACTCCATATCCCATCCCCTCCCCTGTTAGCTTCCCTGTTCTTTATCCATCTGGGAGTATGGACCCAAGGTCATTGTGGGGTGCAGAAGATGGAAGGTCTGGCTTCTGTAATTGCTTCCCCGCTAAACATGGGCATTGACAGGTCGATCCATACTTCCAGCCTGTCTCTTCCCCTACTGGGGCGGGGCTCTGGGGAATCAGGGCTCCAGGACACATTGGTGGGATTGTCTGTCCAGGGAAGTCTGGTTGGCATCATGGTAGCATCTTGAACCTGGTGGCTGAAAAGAGTGTTAACATATAAAGCCAAACAAATTGTTGACTATTCATGAATCTAAAGGCTGGAATAGTGAAGATGAAGAGTTGGGGGGGGGGGGTGTCTCTGTTTTGTAGATAGCTAGTAGGCTTATTTTAGTTCCATTCCAAAGGGCTTATAATTATACTATTTTCTTTCTTTCTTCCTTTCTTTCTTCCTTCCTTTTCTTTCTTTCTTTCTCTCTCTCTCTCTCTTTCTTCCTCTTTCTTTCTTTCTTTCTTTCTTTCTTAGCTTGAAACCTGATGTGTAGGTGGATCCAAGTTATTGTCTGGGAGATGATGTCTTGGCACTAAAAAAAGGACCAGAAAGTTGGATCAGGGAAGAGAGGAGCTCCCAAATATGGGAAAGGTGTATAAACATTGTTGACTGTAAACCCCATCTATTTTATGTGATCTGGGGACCATATTCAGCTTAGGAGCCTATGTGACCTCTGCATCCCTGTAGATCTGAGCTCACATTCTGTGGTCATGAGTAGGAATGTTCTAAGCTGCCCCAATTTCAGGACCCATCATCCTCAGGTGGAGCATAGAGTATGTTGTCCAGCCTCCCTTCAGAGGATGGAACATTCTCTACTACTGTTGATCCATGTTGGGGGCTAGGTCCTATGGGGGCCCACAAAGGGTTCTATTTGTGAAAATTCTATCTATATCCTCTTCTCACTTTTGGAGATGGAGTTGTTTATCTTTATGTTGGTATTTGGTGAGTTCTTTATATGTTTAGGTTACTAGCCTTCTGTCTGATGTGTGGCATGTTAAGATCTCTCATTCTATAAGGAACCTTTCTGTTTGGATGGTGATTCATTTTGCCATGCAGAAGCTGTTCAATTTGATGTAATTGCATTGGTTTAATTTTGTTTTTGTGTTCCCTGTGGTTGTACTTGAGTCCTTGAAGATGCCTCTAAAACTTAGATTAAGACGAATTCTTTCAAAGTTTTTCTCTTTCACAATACAAATATCATAGAGCAATATTACTATACAAGCAGAGAAAATAGGAGAAGAGTTGGCAGAGTAGTTGGTTTCATAAAATACTTATATCACTGCATGGTTAAATTTGGTTTTTAGGGGCCAGGTGGTGGCACACCTGGTTGAGCACACATATTACAGTGCAGAAGGAACCAGGTTCGAGTTCCCCATCCCCACCTGCCAGGGGAAAGCTTCACGAGTAGTGAAGCAGTGCTGCAGGTACCTCTCTGTCTCACTCCCTCTCTATAACCACCTTCCCTCTCAATTTCTGGTTGTGTATATTAAATAAATAAATAAATAAATAAATAAATAAGAAGATTAAAAAATTTGGTTTTTAGATCAGATAATGTATGCATGTACATATTTCAGGTAATAATTGATATGATACACTAAGTAGTTTTGATACATTAATGCACACACAGGGATACATATTCAGATGTTACCATAGTGTATGGTCATTATGGAAAAATAAATCCTGTCCCTAAAACATAGTATGATTTATACATACAATCATTTCTTACTTAGGAAACTGATAGCCAGTCACACAATGGGTTCTCTACAAATATTATAACCAAAAAAGAAAAAAAAGTGTCTATTAGTACAAGTCAGTGTTCTTGGAATAAAGGAATCTAATGTGTTAATACACATTATCTCATTTTACATTCTCCTCTAACAAAGTATACACAATTTACATTTAAACTGCTTGGGCTAAACTAAAGTTTACCACTCTTGTAACCTAAGTGTCAGAGATTATCACAGGTGCAGGTAGTTATTAGGCAGATTGCCCTACAAATGGGGAGCTTTAGGGGACCCTTCAAAAGGAATGAAGAGATATTCAAGATCTCAATCCAGTTATAAATGGAATCAGGCAGAAAAAAACATGTGCACCCTTATCTCATTTATTTTGAAATTGAGAACATACATAGGAGTCACTTTGAAGTTCAGGCTGCCTAAATATGATGTTATTGATTTCCATAACATGTTTTCTTTTTCTTCTTTGGTTTTGCTCTGCAATATGGCTGTGCGCTTTTCAAATGTATTAAATAAGTCTTTGATCTGATTTGTTCCACCAGAACACTATTTAGAAGCTGAAATCAATTTCTATATAAGGCTTTGCTGTGCTGAGAAAAAGACTGCTGTAGTTTGAGGGAGGTTGGAAATATCCCATCTGAAAGCTCTTTTCAACCCTCCTCAGCCTAAACATTTTACTGAGAAGGGTAAAAGGTCACCAACTGTCAAAGCAAAACCAAAATTACACAGTGCTTCTGCAAGGAAGCTAAGCAGAGTGGAAACTCAGAGTTCAACAATCATGTTCCTTAATGCAACCTATAACAAACAGTAAAAATGCCCTTAAAAAGTCACTGGTATATTTTCTAAATCATACTGATTTTTACAAGCTGTCCAATAAGTTTGAAAGACTAGCCACTTACGTATCAATGTACAGACTGAATTGAACTACTATTCTACTAGGGCAATTGGGGAACCAATCTAAACTTTGAGCTGTCAGAGTAACCAGCCTGAAAACTCCAAAGCACCAGACAGTTTCATAAACCTGAAGGTTCATAAATCTTCCTTTAAAGTTTCCAATTTAAGAGAAGTTGTTTGCTTTATGGTACTGAAGAGTGGTTTTTTGTTGTTTTTTTTTTTGCTGTGGGGTATTTTACCCACAAAATCCTAGTAGCCTTTTAAACTGTTGCATTCTATAAGCTAGAGACAAAATGAAGAGGCTTAGAACAGGACATCACCTGTCAGTCAATTCACTTTAGAGAGATGTGAGCTTCCCTTTTCCATCCCTGACTGTCTTACTGTGGCTTAAGGATATGTTAAGAATTTGAATATTCAAGGACTGAGTTTATCTTTTTAGCCTTCAGTCTTAAATTTCACAAACAATTCTGATTAATTTTTACATAACACAAAATATCATGTTTTAAAATCAAACATCGGTTCTTGCAGGGGTGGTCATTCTCAAGGTTAATCTGAATGGAGGTTACTTCAACATTTTGCAAGTTCATTTTCTCCTCAGTCTGTTCATATACAGATGTATTTGAACTTCCTTCTTTCTACTGCCTGTCAGTGGGAGACAGGAGAGTTTTCTATGCACACCCAGAATGCATTTGTATGTTTATATATGTGTACACCAATATGTACATTCATTGATCACAATTAAATTTAGTGTCCTTCTTAGCCAGGCAGGAGTCTGCAAAACTAATGAGATACTTCAGTTTTGAAGTGAAAATTGACAAATCAGAAAAGAAAACGTTTTCTGGGATGACACATCTATCTTATATAACTTGACAATTGAAGTATATAAACACTGCATTATTTTATGTTCTCCTGTCTATCTTCTGTTCTGTTTGACTTTTCACTGCACATTAATATGACAACATCCAATTCACAGATTTATTCTGTGATTTATGTATGTGAACATATCACCTCCCTGTTTATCACAATGCTCTTAAAAAGATACAATAAAAGACAGCATGGACATAAAGTGCTTTTAAACTATGAGTTAGTAATGATTTCAATTATTATTATTAATTCAGATACTGAAACAAACAAAAATAATATAGTAAGTATAATTTTGAGGAGTGCTAAACGCCTAGACTCTTTTATTTCAAAGAAAATAAATCCAATGCCATTTAATAACTACTTACAACTGTACTAGGTATTATTAGACTAAAGAGATTTTCATGCTCTTTCTACAACAAATTTAAAAAGAAAGAAACATATGGGTGACCTGAAGGTATATTTACTAAGAAATTCCAACTGTCTTGGTTGCTGCACCCTGGAATAAATGAGTCATTCGCTCACAGAAGACTGTGGTCTGATTCCCCTGGAATTATGTAAGAAGCAAAACATTCATCAACTCATGTGGCTCATTTTTGGTAGCCAAGCAAGAGGAAGGAGAGAAATCAGATCATCCTGATCTTATTTTCCAGCCCCCAAATCATCAGGGCATTGTTTTTTAATGAACTTTTCTAATAGCTTAGCTATAAACATACAAGTAAAGATTAAATCTCCTACTAGTTGGAAAACTAGTTTAAAATTACATCTATTATATTCACAAATAACAACTACTTTAAAATAAAATGTATTTGCCACAATACATGTGGGCTTCAACTACTGCTAATTGAGAAGAGATTTCTGTTTGTGTGATACCCACCTGGGGATTCAAATATCAGAATACGGGTGGAAATAGCATCCCGAGAGCAACTTTTTATTTGTATCCCAACAAAACCCTTAGAACCTGAGGTGTCCAGTGAAAACTATGTTTTGTCAAATCAAAAACTTTCATTCTTTCATTGAATGGTCATCGTAAGCAGTGATATAGTTTTTCCTACACAAAAGCTAGCCCTTCTAAAGAGATTTCTGGTAGGTTGGGCAGTGGCACACCCAGTTAATTCACATATCATCATGCACAAGGACCTGGGTTCAAGCCCCCACTCCCCATCTGCAGGGGGGCACTGCATTAGAGGTAAAGCAAGTTTGCAGGTGTCTCCTGTCTCTATCTCTCTTCCCTTCTCAATTTCTCTCTCTCTCTTATCAAATATAATAGAAAGATGGGGTCGGGGGAGAAAAAAATGTTTGCCAGGAGTGGTGGATTCCTAGTGCCAGCCTCAAACCCTAGTGATACCCTGCTGACAATAATATAAATAAATAAATAAATTTTAAAAAGATAAATTCTTGAGCTTTATTTTTTAAATTGTATTTATTTATTTTTCCTTTTGTTGCCCTTGTTGTTTTTATTGTTGCTATTTTTATTGATGTTGTCATTTTTGGATAGGCCAGAGAGAAATGGAGAGAGGTGGGGAAGACAGAGGGGGAGAAAAAGATAGACACTTGCAGACCTGCTTCACCACCTGTGAAGCAACTCCCCTGCAGGTGGGAAGCTGGGGGCTCGAACTGGGATCTTTGCACTTTGCGCCACGTGCATTTAACCCACTGCACTACCACCTGACTCCCTGAGCTTTAATTTATATTTGTGTTTACATTAGGTAAATTTTATTTATTATAGTCCTCTTTTTTTTCTTTTTAAGAAAATGAAGAAGAAAGATAATATTCTCCCAATCTCAAGGTTTTATGGTATGGTAATTTCTCTTCATTTTCACTGTTGTGTTTTGTGAGGCTGAATTCTAGTTTTTTTTGAAAAATTTGAACTCGGGTGATAGTTCAGCTTTTTAGATTATCAGTTTGCATGCCAGAGGCCCCAGAGGTTGCTCATTTCACCATACGCCAGAGTTGAACCATGCCATAGTTTCATTATCTTTTTTTTCTTGCCCGCTAATCTCATAAAAATGCATAGGTTTTTAAAAGAAATATTTGTTCTATCAATTAACATCACTATGTTATGTATCAGCTCTTCATTTCAAATCGTCCTTTGCCAAGAGACAGTTAAGATCATGAAAGGAAACTTAAAATCTTATATTAATACAATGGAACTGAGTTTCAATTCCAAGTTAGTAACTTCACTGCAGAGTGTGAGAGCATACATGTACATATACACATACGTATGTAAATTTTATGTGTACATATATGTGTATACAATATCCATTGCTGCTTAAGCAATTACACAGCTACAACACTGATAAATCTGTCTGCTTCTATAAAAAGAGTCCAGTTTAAAAAAGAAAGTCTCTCTCTCCCTTAATACTACTTATTACCTCAACCTTTTGACTTCCTGCAGAACACAGATGAAGGACAGGAAAGCTATTACCCTCTAAAAACTCTTTCATATGCTGGGAGTCTTTGGCACTTTTGTGTACCAGCCACCCAATTTTATCAAAGGTTGCTTTTATGGAGACTGACCAACTGATTGATCCTATAAGAGATGACAACAATAGAAATGTTGTAAATTAAAAAAAAAAAAAGCTACTATTAAAACTTAAGCAGGTTGTTAAAGGGCTCTTCAAAATTATTTAAACATTAGTTTATGTCCTTAAGTGGTAGTTGAACAACCAAATAACTTCTTTTAAAGAATGCGTTTATTTATAAGAGAAAGCCAGAGCACCACTCTGAATTCAGAATTGGAACCCATGTTTACAAGTCTTGCAATCTATACATTACCTCCTGAGTATCAAATAACTTGATCCTTTCTCTCTCTGAAGGGGTTGTAAAGAAAAAGCTCTTTTTCCGTCAGATGTCACAAATATTTAATAATGGTAACTGTGAGAGTACTTTTCATAGATGTAAAAGTGATGACATTTTAAGATATCTAAAGAGTATTATGTGATGAAAAGTAATATGATGAAGATATTTAGACTACATTATGATGAATTGATGTACACATTGTGAGACAATTACTCTTGCTATAATTTAGTTAATAAATCATCACCTCATGTATTTATCCTGTTTATTTATTAGTTAAAACATTTAAGGTCAGATAAGCTAAACCAGGAAGGATAAATACCTGGTGATCTCACTCACAGGTGGAACTTAAGAAACAAGAACAGAAAGGGAAGACACAAGATAAAAATTATTTTGGTTCAGTGTATTTCACCAAAGTGAGGAAGGGAGGACCTTGGGGCAATGGATAGAGATCCCAGTGTATGTTGGTGGGAAAGGGCCTACTTTTTTTTAATTGATATCAATCGACAAGATCATAGGATAAGAGGGATACAATTTAATACAATTTGTGCCACCAGAGTTCTACATATCATTCCCTCCACTGGAAGCTTTCCTGTTCTTTATTCCTTTGGTATTATGTACCCAGAACCTTATGGGATATAGGAGGTGTAACGTATGGCTTCTGTAATTGGTTCTCCACTGGACATGGGAATTAGCAGGTCAATCCATACCCCCAGCCTGCTTCTATCTTTTCCTGATGTGGAAGGGCTCTGGAGAGGTGAGGTTCCTGGACACACTGGTGAGGTTGTCTGGCCGAGAAAGTCCGGTTGGTGTCCTAGTAGCATCTGCAACTTGATGACTGAAAAGCATTAAGATATAGGGCAAAACCAACTTTTGAATAATAAGTAACCTAAAGGTAAGAATATAGCAGATGAGATTTGGAGTCTTCATATTGGAAGAAGCATGGAAGTCTATTTTAAGTATATCCCAAAGGGCCCATGACTTTACTAATATTTGCCTGAGCCCGATAGCTAACTTGCAGGTAGGCTGGAAGTATTATCAGTGAAGGTGGAGTCAGAATTAGAAATAGGACTAGAAAACTGGATCAGGGAAAAGAGTAGCTCCCAAATAATGGAAAAGTATATAAATACCATTAACTGTAATCCCCATGGATATGATCTGGGGCCCATATTAAGCACAGGAGCCTGTGCAACCTCTGCATCCCTGTGATCTGAGCTCATATTCTGTGGTCATAGCTGGGCACATTCTAGACTGCACTCATTTCAGGACCTGTCTTCCTTGAGTGGTACAATCTGTTGACCCAGCCTCCCACCAGAGAGGGGATCAGTCCACACCTTTGTTGTTCCACATTAGGGCAAGTCCCTGTAGAGGCCCATAAGATGGTCCATGATGCTGTTCCTGATGGAGATGACCAGTGATGGTATAGAGAGGGATCTGTTAGAGGACTAGACCCATCAAATCTATGTGGGGGTCCCAGGATGACCTAACTAACTAGGACCTCAAATGATGGGGTGTCCTGGTAGTGACCAAAAGAGCCATCAATAAGTATACAAATCTCATGCCCTTATCTAGCTTTTGTAGAGGACCTAAGTTAGAGGCGTTTTGTAGACACCAGTCATAGGGAGATGAAAAATTGTACCATTTGTAAACAATTGTATTTTAATCATACGTTAGACCTCCAATAAAGTAACAACAAAAATTAAGTTACATTTTCTCTTAGAAAAATTTAAGTTATATGAATTATAGTTACTAAGATAAAATGTGGATCCTCATCCTTTACTGAAATATTTTTAAAATATTTATTTATTTATTCCCTTTTGTTGCCCTTGTTGTTTTATTGTTGTAGTTATTGTTGTTGTTGTTGTTATTAGTATCATTGTTGTTGCATAGAACAGAGAGAAATGGAGAGAGGAGGGGAAGACAGAGAGGGGGAAAGAAAGACACCTGCAGAACTTTTTCACCACTTGTGAAGTGACTCCCCTGCAGCTAGAGAGCAGGGGGCTCAAACTGGGATCCTTACAGCTGTCCTTACACTTTGCACCACCTGTGTTTAACCCTCTGCGCTACAGCCCGACTACACTTTACTGAAAATTTTATCCTCTTATAAATATTTCATATTTCTCCAACCCTACCACAAACCATGGAAATTACTTCCCTCCCTATTTCCATGGGTTTTCTGTTTTTAAATTCTACGTGTACTTGGTCCCATAAAATATTTGACTTTCAGTATTTGGTTTAAGTCTCTTCTCCAATTCCATTCACACAGCTACAAACTACAGAATTCCATTTTATAGGTAGGTAATATTCCATAGAATTATGTTTGACATTTTTTTACCTATTCATCCATTGACAGATACTTACTTTCTTCAACTTGGCTATTATAAATAAGGCTGCAATGAACATGAGAGTATAGATATCACTCTGACATAATGGTTTATTCTTTTTGTATATATACCCAGAGGTGGGGCTGAGAGATCATATAGTCATTCTGTTTTAAATATCTTGAGAAGCCTCCACACATTTTTTTATGGTAGCTACACCTATTTACATTGTTCCCAAGTATTTCACTAAGGAATTAGAAAACACAAAAGAAGAGCTCCAAAGAGCATTCAGTTTGTAGTTAGAAACTTTAAATCAAAAGTCCAAACAGAAATCTCTAAGGAATTAAAAAGTGTAAAAAAGAAAAAATGACTCCAAACAGAGTATCAGGCTGTGAAAGACACTTTGAAGACAATACATGTTCAGGAAACAGACTTGGAAGTAGACTCCGTCACCCAGAGGAGAGAATGTGTGGTCTAGAAGACACAATGAACTCACTCAATTAAAAAATCATGAAAAAAAAAGTTTATAAAAAAGTCCTTTTCGCAACGGGTTTGCCGCCAGAACACAGGTGTCGTGAAAACCACCGCTAAAACAAACCTCGAGGCAAAATGGGAAAGGAGAAGACCCACATCAACATCGTGGTCATCGGACACGTCGACTCCAGCAAGTCCACCACCACCGGCCACCTCATCTACAAATGCGGCGGCATCGACAAGAGGACCATCGAGAAGTTCGAGAAGGAGGCGGCCGAGATGGGCAAGGGCTCCTTCAAGTACGCCTGGGTCTTGGACAAGTTGAAGGCCGAACGCGAATGTGGTATCACCATTGATATCTCCCTGTGGAAATTCGAGACCAGCAAGTACTACGTGACCATCATCGATACCCCAGGACACAGAGACTTCATCAAGAACATGATCACAGGCACATCTCAGGCCGACTGTGCTGTCCTGATTGTGGCTGCTGGTGTCGGTGAGTTTGAAGCCGGTATCTCCAAGAACGGGCAGACCCGTGAGCACGCCCTTCTGGTTTACACGCTGGGTGTGAAGCAGCTCATTGTTGGTGTCAACAAAATGGATTCCACCGAGCCGCCCTACAGCCAGAAGAGATACGAGGAAATTGTCAAAGAAGTCAGCACCTACATTAAGAAAATTGGCTACAACCCCGACACAGTAGCCTTTGTGCCAATTTCTGGTTGGAATGGTGACAACATGCTGGAGCCAAGTGCTAATATGCCTTGGTTCAAGGGATGGAAAATCACCCAGAAAGATGGCAGTGCCAGTGGAACCACACTCCTTGAAGCTTTGGATTGCATCCTGCCACCAACTCGTCCGACCCACAAGCCCCTGCGCCTGCCCCTCCAGGACGTGTACAAGATTGGTGGTATTGGTACTGTCCCTGTGGGCCGAGTTGAAACTGGTGTCCTCAAGCCTGGCATGATGGTCACATTTGCTCCAGTCAACGTTACAACTGAAGTGAAATCTATTGAAATGCACCACGAAGCTCTCAGTGAAGCTCTTCCTGGAGACAACGTGGGCTTCAACATGAAGAACGTGTCTGTGAAAGATGTTCGTCGTGGCAATGTGGCTGGTGACAGCAAAAATGACCCACCAATGGAAGCAGCTGGCTTCACAGCTCAGGTGATCATTCTGAACCACCCAGGCCAAATCAGTGCTGGATATGCACCTGTGCTTGATTGTCACACTGCTCACATCGCTTGCAAGTTTGCTGAGCTGAAGGAGAAGATTGATCGCCATTCCGGAAAGAAGCTGGAAGATGGTCCCAAGTTCTTGAAATCTGGTGATGCTGCCATTGTGGACATGGTTCCTGGCAAGCCCATGTGTGTTGAGAGCTTCTCTGATTATCCTCCTCTGGGGCGCTTTGCTGTTCGTGACATGAGGCAGACAGTCGCTGTAGGTGTCATCAAAGCAGTGGACAAGAAGGCAGCTGGAGCCGGCAAGGTCACCAAGTCTGCCCAGAAGGCACAGAAAGCTAAATGAATATTTTCCCCTGCCACCCCAGTCTTAATCAGTGGTGGAAGAACGGTCTCAGAACTGTTTGTCTCAATTGGCCATTTAAGTTTAATCATAAAAGACTGGTTAATGATAACAATGCATCGTAAAACCTTCAGAAGGAAAGGAGAATGTTATGTGGACCATTTTGTTTTTTTTGTGTGTGTGTGGCAGTTTTAAGTTATTAGTTTTTAAAATCAGTACTTTTTAATGGAAACAACCTGACCAAAAATCTGTCACAAAATTTTGAGACCCATTAAAGCAAAGTTTAATGAGAAAAAAAAAAGTCCTAAAATATCATACTCAATCATAATGGTGAAATTGAGATTGATAGGGATTCCTAAGGGTGAGGACAAGGTGGAAAGGATAGAGACTATATTCAAAGAAATCATTGCAGAAAGAATTTTACACCTGGGCAATCTTCAGAACATAGACATGCAGAAAGCTGAGCAAACACCTAACTACGTGATTCCAAAATCACAAAGATCAAGATATAGTAAGATTCAAGGACAAAATAAAAAACATAGTAGTATATTAGGGGAAAGAAGTAAGTGACATGCAAATGTAGGGCTATTCTGTTTTTATTTGACTTCACATTACAAAATCTATTGGCAAGAAGACAATGGAAAAATATATCCAAAGTACTAAAAGATTAGAATTTCCAGTCATGGATGCTCTACTCTGAAAAAGCATTTTCATATATAAAGAAGAAAAAAAAAACTTCTAAAACATATAGAAGCTGGAGGAATTTTCACCAGCAGTAGTCTTGTCTTGCAAAAATCAATAAAAGGAATGACACAAGAAAAGCAAACACACTTGGTGAGTCTCTGGGGAGTCCTCTCCTCCCTTCAGCTGTCCCCTTGTTCGTGGAACAGACTGGAGGTGGTGTCTCAACTGAAAATAAAAATAAAGGGATAGGTGTATAGTATAATGGTTATGCAAAGAGATTCTTATGGCTGAGGCTCCAAAGTTTCAGGTTTAATACTACATACCACTATAAGCCAGAGCTGAGCAGTGCTCTGGTACAAAAGAATAAAGGCCTATGCATTTTTTTTTCTGAGCCTGACATCTGATATGCAGGTGTATCCAAGTTATTGTCTGGGAAGATGTCATGGCTACAAAAAGGACCAGCCCATGTTCAGCAGGGAAGCAACTACAGAAGCCAGACCTTCTACCCTCTGGACCCTATAATGACCCTGGGTCTATACTCCCAGAGGGATAAAGAATAGGAAAGCTATCGGGAGGGGATGGGATATGGAGTTCTGGTAGTGGGAATTGTGTGGAGTTGTACCCCTCTTATCCTATGGTTTTTGTCAATGTTTCCTTTTTACAAATAAAAATAAAAAAATAATAAATGCAAAAAAAAGAAAGAAAAGCAAATGTAAAGAAATACACATTCTAAGCAAGGTGATCAGTAGTAGAGCAGAACAAAGGACACACAATAGAAAAATGAAAGAATAATAAAAAGAAAGGAGAGAGAGAAATCGACAAATCAGTGAATTAAAACCAACTTAAATTGCTATGGAAAGACTAAAAGTTTTTTTTTCTCTACTCACTAACAGTTGCTATTTTAACCCTTTAAAAATTTTTTTGTCTTTTAATCATATATAATCTAATAAGTATGAAATGTCACTTAGATTTTCATTACCTGGTTGTTAATGAAGTTGACCAGTTTTCTATAAATGTGTTCATCATTTGTATGTTTCTTTGAGAAAAATATCTATTCATCAAAGTTTTAATAAATAAATTCAATACATAAAAATCAATGGCACATAAGAAAACATTATTAGAGAAATAAAGAAAACATCTCACTCATAATAGCATTAAGAAGAATAAAACTTTTAGGGAAAAAGTTAAACAGGAAGTGACAGATATGAAACTAAATAACTCTGATGAAAGACATTAAAGAAAATACAGATTAAAATAAACATAACTTTTGCCTATGGACTAGAAAAGTTAATATTGTTAAAATGTTTATACTACTCAAAGCCATCCACAGTTCAGTGGAAGCATTATCAAAATTCCAATGATATATTTCATAGAAATAGAACAAATAATAGCAAATTTTTGTTTCTATTTTTATTAATGATTTATAAAATAGCAGGGGTGCAATTACACACCATTCCCACCACCAGAGTTCTATGTTCCTATTCCTTCCATTGGAACTGCAATCGTTTTCTCAGGGTCACAAATATGGATTGACTATAATTTCTTTATCTATCTATTTATCAACTATGTATAATTTTGCCCACTTTTCCTTATAGTCCTGCATTCTCTTCCTATCTAAGTCATACCTACACTTATTACTACTTCTACCTGTTTTTTTCTTTACTTCCTCTTTTTTCTCTGGGTACTGATAGAATTGGTTTCAGATCCCTCTAGTCAACTTCCCTTAGGCTTTCTCTCCCTGTGGCTGTATGAATCAAAATCATTTTTGGGGTGCAGAAGGTAGGAATTCTGGCTTCTGTAACTGCTTCTCTGTTGTACATGGGCATTGGCATGTTGATCCATACATCCAGCCTATTCCCGGAGAGGTAAGGTTTCAGAATACATTGGTAAGGTTGTCTGTCTATACAGTTCAGAATGGAATCATAGTAGCATCTGTATCTTGGAGTCTGAAAAGCAGTAATTTATGAGCCAGAACAAAATGTTTAATAAACAGGAACCAGAAAGTAGGAATAGAGCAAGTGAGAATAGGGATTTTAGGGTGTAAACAGCTAGGAAGTTTATGTATGTTGTTAGAAGCTCATGACTTTAGTAATTTTTGCATGAGTAACATGGATAGGTTAAAAATATAGTATGTAACCCCCACATCTATGGACATCTAATCTTTGATAAAGGGGCCCAAAGTATTAAGTGGAGAAAGGAAGCTCTGTTCAATAAATGGTGCTGGGAAAACTGGGTTGAAAGATGCAGAAGGAGAAGGTGAAGCAGGGGGGGAAGATGGCGGACTGAGAAGCTGCTAGCAGCTTGTGCTCTGATCACATCTGGAAACGGTAGGATTTTCTGCCTTTAGCAGGCCAGTCAATAATTATAGTCACCAAAGAGGTGAGTATAATTTAATTTGGGTTAAGAATTAGAGTAAAGGTGGCATGGACTAGCGAGCAGGCTGCTCCAGACTTCCCAGGCGACGGCGGGCAAGGCAGGTGCACCAGGCATTGTCCTCTGCCCGGGAAGGCGGCTCCTCCGCCGGTTGCAGAGCGCTGCTGGGCGGCCGGCAGAGGACCCGGAGGGAGCACTGTAGCTCGGGGGCTTTCTCTTGGGAGTCTCCAGGGACCACGGCAACCCTGAGGGCGGATCCAAAGACTTCTTAAGTATAGCTCTCATTGAATCAAAGGACTTGGAGCTAGTTTTCATTTTCGAGAAATCCTTTAAAAAAGTCTGGAGGGGGGGGTTTCCCGGAAGATGGCGGACTGAGAAGCTGCTAGCCCCTGAGCTCCGAACACATCCCCTGGAAACAATAGGGTTTTCTGCCTTTAGCAGGCCAGCCAATAAGGTGTCATAGCGGTGACAAGGAGATGACTATAACTTAATTTGGGTTAAGAATTAGAGTAGGGGAAAAAAATTCTTTTTTCTTCCCTTTAATTTTCAAGCATACCTCCCCCCCCCCCACCATAAGCAGTCCCTGGGGACCAGCTCCTAGCAGGATACCCCACACCACCAAACAGGGTGCTTTTTTTGAATTCACTGATACACATTTGGGAATTTCCTTGCACTGCTCTTTAATTACAACTCTTTTTCTTATCTTCTCCCTTTTCTCTCTCTTGTCTCTCTCTCTCTCTTTTTTTTTTAATCTTGTCATACACTTCTTCCCTCTTCTTTGCCTTTCTGAATTTGTGAATTACTTTGGGGAAGAAATCTGACTCAGAGCAGACTCTCTATGTGTGTATCTCTGCTTTAGTTCCCTTTCCCCTCTTGTTACCCCTAGAATATATGGTGGATAGTAGATTTGCATAACTGTCTATTCTTGCTATCCTCTCTTTCTTTTCTCTTTCTTCACTGGGATTTGGTTACTATTTTTTCATGGACTGGAGAAATTGTTTGGCTAACTGGTAACAATAAAACTACTTCAATACTTCAGTAGCTACTGTAATTCCGGAGGTTGGTGAGTGCAATTGTCATAAAGGTATTTAGTACAGTGTTACTTGTACTCAAGACACAACAACTGAGGAACAACAGAGCATAAAAAAAAGAAGAAAGAAACACATAAATAAAAAAAATGGGTAGATCAAAAACAAATAAAACTGCTACTCCAATGAATGAAGACAAGAGCCCAGAAGAAACTACAAATCAGCCAGAAGAAACCATAGATAAGAAAAGTATGCAAGCAATAATAAACTTATTAATCACAGAAATGAAAACAACATTGGAGGAAATGAATGGCAGTATTAGGGAAATAACAGTTGAGACCCCCAAGGAAAATACTGATTGTCTTGAGGCAATTAGAGAACTGAAAGCTGAAATAGCTTTAATGAAGAAAGAAGCTGAGGCAAGGGAAAGCAGACTAACAGAAGCAGAAAACAGAATTAGTCAGACAGAGGATGAGTTAGAGAAAATGAAGAGAAGAAAAAGAGCTTAAAAAGAGATTGAGAGACACTGAAAACAACAACAGAGACATATGGGATGATCTCAAAAGAAGTAACATTCGTATAATTGGCCTGCCAGAGGAAGAAAGAGAGGAAGGGGAAGCAAACATTCTAGAGGAAATAATACAAGAAAACTTCCCAGGCCTGAATAACAGAAAGGATATCAAGATTCAAGAGACCCAGAGAGTACCAAACAGAATCAACCCAGACCTGAAGACACCAAGACACATCATAGTCACAGTGAGAAGAAGTAAGGATAAAGAAAGGATCCTAAAGGCTGCAAGAGAGAAACAAAAAGTCACATACAGGGGAAAACCCATAAGATTATCTGCAGACTTCTCCACTCAAACTCTAAAAGCCAGAAGGGAGTACAAAAGGGTTTCAACCAAGGATAATATATCCTGCTAGACTTTCATTTAAACTAGATGGAGGGATCAAAACCTTCTTAGATAAACAACAGTTAAAGGAGGCAGCCATCACCAAGCCGGCCCTGAAAAAGGTACTAAAAGACCTCTGATAAACAAGAACATCACTATAATACTTGCAATATATCACAGCAAATTTTTTTTAGAACAATGGCACTACAATACATTAAATCCAAAATATCAATAAATGTCAATGGCTTGAACTCACCCATCAAAAGGCACAGGGTGGGGGGATGGATCAGAAAACATAACCCAACCATATGCTGCTTGCAAGAATCCCATCTGTCACAACAAGATAAACACAGACTTAAAGTGAAAGGATGGAAAACTATCATACAGGCTAACGGACCACAAAAAAGGGCTGGAATAGCCATTCTCATCTCAGATATGATATATTTTAAATTAAATAAAGTAATAAAAGATAGGCAAGGACATTACATAATGATTAGAGTATCAATCAGCCAAGAAGACTTAACAATTATTAACATCTATGCACCCAACGAGGGAACATCTAAATACATTAAGCATCTACTGAAAGAATTTCAAAAATACATCAATAGTAATACAATAATAGTGGGAGACTTCAATACCCCACTATCACACTTAGACAGATCAACAAAGCAGAGAACCAATAAAGATACAAGAGAATTGAATGAAGAGATCGACACACTAGACCTCTTGGACATTTTCAGAGTCCTTCACCCCAAAAAACTGGAATACACCTTCTTTTCAAATCCACATAACACATACTCAAAGATAGACGACATGTTAGGCCACAAAGACAGCATCAATAAATTCAAGAGCATTGAAATAATCACAAGTATCTTCTCAGACCACAGTGGAGTAAAACTAACATTTAACAACAAACGGAAAATTATTAAAAGACACAGAATTTGGAAACTAAACAATATACTCCTTAAGAACCACTGGGTCAGAGACTCACTCAAACAGGAAATTCAAATGTTCCTGGAAACTAATGAAAATGAAGACACAACCTATCAAAATATTTGGGACACAGCTAAAGCAGTACTAAGAGGGAAACTTATAGCCATACAATCACATATTAAACACCAAGAAGAAGCTCAAATGAACGACATTACTGCACATCTCAAGGACTTAGATGAAGAGGAACAAAGGAACCCTAAAGCTACCAGAAGGACAGAAATCACTAAAGTTCGAGCAGAAATAAACAACATCGAAAATAAAAGAACCATACAAAAGATCAATGAAGCCAAATGTTGGTTCTTTGAAAGATTAAACAAAATTGACAAACCCCTAGCCAAACTCACCAAACAAAAAAGAGAGAAGACTCAAATTAATAGAATGGTAAACGATGCAGGAGATATCACAACTGACACCAAAGAAATCCAGAGAATCCTGCGAAACTTCTATAAAGAACTATATGCCACCAAGCTAGAGAATCTGGAAGAAATGGAACAATTCCTAGAAACCTATGCACTTCCAAAACTGAACCAAGAAGAACTACAAAATCTAAATGCACCAATCACAGACAAAGAAATTGAAACCATTATTAAGAATCTCCCCAACAACAAAAGTCCTGGACCAGATGGCTTCACAAACGAATTCTACAAAACTTTCAGGAAACAGTTAATACCCATACTTCTTAAGCTATTCCATAAGATTGAAGAAACAGGAATACTCCCTTCCACCTTTTATGAAGCCAACATCACCCTGATACCAAAAGCTGATAGGGACAGAACAAAAAAGGAAAACTACAGACCAATATCTCTGATGAACATAGATGCCAAAATATTAAACAAGATCTTGGCCAACCGGATACAGCAACATATCAAAAAGATTGTTCATCATGACCAAGTGGGATTCATCCCAGGAATGCAAGGCTGGTTCAACATCCGTAAGTCAATCAATGTCATTCACCACATCAATAAAAGCAAAGCCAAAAACCACATTATTATCTCAATAGATGCAGAGAAAGCCTTTGACAAAATCCAACACCCATTCATGCTCAAAACTCTACAAAAAATGGGAATAGATGGGAAATTCCTCAAGATAGTGGAGTCTATATATAGCAAACCTATAGCCAACATCATACTCAATGGACAAAAGCTGAAAGCATTCCCCCTCAGATCAGGGACTAGAGAGGGCTGTCCACTGTCACCGTTACTCTCCAACATAGTATTGGAAGTTCTTGCCACAGCAATCAGGCAATAGAAAGAAATCAAAGGAATACAGATTGGAAGAAGTCAAGCTCTCACTATTTGCAGATGATATGATAGTATACATAGAAAGACCTAAAGAATCCAGTAGAAAATTACAAGAAGTTATTAGGCAATATAGCAAGGTATCAGGCTACAAAATCAATGTACAAAAATCAGTGGCATTTCTTTATGCAAACACTAAATCTGAAGAAGAAGACATCCAGAAATCACTCCCCTTTACTGTTTAAGCACAATCAATCAAATACCTAGGAATAAAGTTGACCAAAGAAGTGAAAGACTTGTATGCTGAAAACTATGAGTCGCTACTCAAGGAAATAGAAACTGATACCAAGAAATGGAAAGATATCCCATGCTCATGGATTGGAAGAATAAATATCATCAAAATGAATATTCTCCCCAGAGCCATATACAAATTTAATGCAATACCCATCAAAGTTCCACCAAGCTTCTTTAAGAGAATAGAACAAACACTACAATCATTTATCTGGATCTGAAAACACCTAGAATTCCCAAAACCATCTTAAGGAAAAGAAACAGAAATGGAGACATCACACTCTCAGACCTTAAACTATATTATAAAGCCATCATCATCAAAACAGCATGGTACTGGAACAAAAATAGGCACAGAGACCAGTGGAACAGAATTGAAAGCACAGAAGTAAATCCCCACTCCTATGGGCATATAATCTTTGATAAGGGGGCCCAAAGGATTAAATGGAAAATGGAGGCTCTCTTCAATAAATGGTGCTGGGAAAACTGGGTTGAAACATGCAGAGAAATGAAATTGAACCACTTTATCTCACCAGAAACAAAAATCAACTCCAAAATGGATCAAAGACCTAGATGTGAGACCAGAAACAATCAAATACTTAGAGGAAAACATTGGTAAAACACTTTCCCACCTACACCTCAAGGACATCTTTGATGAATCAAACTCAATTGCAAGGAAGACTAAAGCAGAAACAAACTAATGGGACTACATCAAATTGAAAAGCTTCTGCACATCCAAAGAAACTATTACACAAACAGAGAGACCCCTCAGAGAATGGGAGAAGATCTTCACATGCCAGACATCAGACAAGAAACTAATCACCAAAATACATAAAGAGCTCAGCAAACTTAGCACCAAAAAAGCAAATGACCCCATCCAAAAATGGGCAGTGGATATGAACAAAACATTCACTACAGAGGAGATCCAAAAGGCTAACAAACATATGAAAAACTGCTCTAGGTCACTGTCAGAGAAATGCAAATTAAGACGTTCAACACTAAGATACCACCTCACTCCTGTAAGAATGGCATACATCAAAAAGGACAGCAGCAACAAATGCTGGAGAGAATGTGGGGACAGAGGAACCCTTTTACATTGCTGGTCGGAATGTAAATTGGTACAGCCTTTGTGGAGAGCAGTCTGGAAAACTCTCAGAAGGCTAGACATGGACCTTCCATATGATCTAGTAATTCCTCTCCTGGAGTTATACCCCAAGGACTCCATAACACCCAACCAAAAAGAGATGTGTACTCCTATGTTCATAGCAGCACAATTCATAATAGCTAAAACCTGGAAGCAACCCAGGTGCCCAACAACAGATGAGTGGCTGAGAAAGCTGTGGTATATATACACAATGGAATACTATGCAGCTATCAAAAACAATGAACCCACCTTCTCTGACCCATCTTGGACAGAGCTAGAAGGAATTATGTTAAGTGAACTAAGTCAGAAAGATAAAGATGAGTATGGGATGATCCCACTCATCAACAGAAGTTGATTAAGAAGATCTGAAAGGGAAACTAAAAGCAGGACCTGATCAAATTACAGCAGGAACCTCACATCTCCACTATAGAGCCCCTACTTCCCCCAGTCCTGGAACCCTTGGATAGGGCCCACTTTCCCGTATGCCTCTCCCAATCCAAACCAAATAATATTGCATCCTCCGATCACAACCTAACCAACGCAACGATTGCCACCTCAACATGCTTCACCTCAGACTGTATCCAGAGACTTCATGTGTGGAATGACAACCCTTCAGCTTCATTACTCAGGTGAGACCTTTCCTTTTATAGTATACTCTAATTTCATCTCAGGTAGTTCACTTTCTAACAAAGTCGCATAACCTAGATATACACCAGTTTCTGTGAGAGAGAGCTTATGTGCACACGTATCCATAAACTACTGCAAAATATATACCTGAAAGCAGAAGTACACTAGAGTTTGCAGTGTACACTAACACTTCCTCTCCACTATTCCAAGCTTTGGATCCATGATTGCTCAACAATTTGTTTGGCTTCGTATGTTAACTCTCTTTTCAATCACCAGGTTCCAGATGCCACCAGGATGCTGGCCAGGCTTCCGTGGATTGAAGACCCCACCAATGTGTCCTGGAGCTCAGCTTCCCCAGAGACACAACTTCCTAGGGAAAGAGTAAGGCAGACTGGGAGTATGGACCGACCAGTCAACGCCCATGTTCAGCAGGGAAGCAATTACAGAAGCCAGACCTTCTACCTTCTGCAACCCTCAACGACCCTGGGTCCATGCTCCCAGAGGGCTAGAGAATGGGAAAGCTATCATGGGAGGGGGTGGGTTATAGAAATTGGGTAGTGGGAATTGTGTGGAGTTGTACCCCTCCTACCTTATGTTTTTGTTCATTAATCCTTTCATAAATAAAAAATTTAAAAAAAAAAAGAAAGATGCAGAAGAATGAAACTGAACCACTTTATCACACCAGAAACAAAAATCAACTCCAAATGGACCAGCGACCTGGGTAGTAGAGCAGAAATTATCAAATATTTAGAGGAAAACATTGGTGGAACACTTTCACAACTAAACCTCAAGGACATCTTTGATGATACAAACCAGACTGCAAAGAAGACTAAAGCAGAAACAAGTCGTTGTTACTACATCAAATTGAAAAGCTTCTGCACAGCTGAAGAAACTATCACAAAAATAAGGAGATGCCTCAAAGAATGGGAGACATTCACATGCTATACATCAGACAAGAGACTAATCACCAAAATATATGAAGAGCTCAGCAAACTTAGCACCATAAAAGCAAATTACCCCATCCAAAAATGGGCAGAGGATATGAACAGAACATTCACTGCAGAAAAGATTCAAAAGGATAACAAACACAAAAATTGCTCCAGGTCGCTGATTGTCAGAGAAATGCAAATAAAGACAACATTGAGATACAACCTCACTCCTGTGTGAATGGCATACATCAAAAAGGACAGCAGCAACAAATGCTGGAGAGGCTGTGGGGACAGAGGAACCCTTCTGCACTGCTGATAGGAGTTTAAACTGATCCAGCCACTATGGAGAGCAGTCTGGTAAATTCTCACAAGGCTAGACACGGACGTTCCATATGACGCAGTAATCCCTCTCCTGGGGATCTACCCCAAGGACTCCATACACCCAACCAAAAATATATGCGTGCACCTATGTTCACAGCAGCATAATTTGTAGTAGCTAAAACATGGGAACAACCCAGGTTCCCAACATCAGATGAGTGACTGAGAAAGTTGTGGTATATATACACAATGGAATACTACGCTGCTACTAAGAACAATGAACCAACCTTCTCTGACCCATCTTGGTCGGAGCTGGAAGAAATTATGTTAAGTGAGCTAAGTCAGAAAAATAAAGATGAGTATGGGATGATCCCACTCATCAACAGAAGTTGAGAAAGAAGAACAGAAAGGGAAACTAAAAGCAGGATTTGACTATATCTGGAGTATGGCACCACAGTAAAAACCCTGGGGTGAAGGTGAGGGTGGATGTTCAGCTTCCTGGGGCAGCAGGGGGTGGGGGTGGGATGGGACACAGTCTTTTGGTGGTGGGAATGGAGTGTTTATGAACACTCCTATTAATTTGTACTTATATAATCACTATTTAATTAATATGAGAGGGTAAAAATTGACTGTATGTCTCAAACTTTTTAAAGCACAGACTGAATCTTTTTAATACATAGGCTGAGTATTTGATATGTTGACTCTCTTAAATGCTTAGAACAGGAAGAACAGAAGCAACTGGTACACAGCTGCATACAAATAATATCAAATGACATAAATTATGGAGGTGTTGTGTATGATACAGCAAATCCTAACAAAGGGGTCTTTCAGAGTTAACCCAATTACCAAATAATGTGATTATAAAATAACTATATATTGTCTTCTTAACTCTAAGACAGCAGGAACCTCACATTTCCTCTATAGAGCCTATATTTCCCCCAGTCCTGGAACCTCTAGGGTAGGGATCACTTTCCTGCATGCTTCTTTCAGTTCATACCAAATGATATTGCAACTGTACCCTTCACCCTCATGACTTGGGTGAGACCTTTCCTTTCATAGTATTCTCTAATTCCATTCCAGGAGGTTCACTTCCTAACAAAGTCCCAAAACCTAGATATAGACCAGGTCCCGTGAGATAAAGCATATTTTCACATCTATCCATAAAATAGGGCAAAATATATACCTGAAAGCATAAGTACACTATAGTCTGCAGTGAGTCAGTATAAAATTCCTAATGAAATAGTATCTAATTAGATTTAGATACCCTCCTCACCTACTTCCTATTACAGTTCTCTTACTCACTCCAAAGCTAACCTTAGCAAAGCAAGGACTGCAAAAGCTGAATAAGGTCAAGAGACTTAATGATGATTCTTTAGTCACTATCAGTCCACCCCATCAGCTGGGGCCCTATTCAGGGAATACTGAGATTCCCAAACAGACATGATGGGCCTAGACCTCAAATAAATCCCTCTCTCCATTGTTACCAGTCATCTCTATCAGAAAAAAACAAAAAAGACCCCTTCGTGGGCCCCCATAGGACCTCGCCCTCAATGTGGATCAACAATAGTAGAGAATGTCCCATTCTCCCAAGGGAGGATGGACGACATACTCTATGTTCCACCGGAGGAAGATGTTGATATTGGGGCAGCTTGGAATGTTCCCACTCATGACCACAGAATGCGAGCTTAGATCTACAGGGATGCAGAGGTCACATAGGCTCCTAAGCTGAATATGGGCCCCAGACCAAATCAAATCAATTGGGTTTACAGTCAATAATATTTGTACCCTTTCCCCATATTAGGTAGCTACTCTCTTCCCTGATTTAGCTTTCTATTCCTTTTCCAGCCATGACATCATCTCCCCAGACAATAACTTGGATTCACCTGCATATCAGATTTCAGGCTCAGGGAAAATAAAAAGTAGTATAGCCACAGGCCCTTTGGAAAACAATAAAAATAGGCCTACTAGCTACCTACAAAATATATAACCGCCCTCCTTCAACTCTTTATCTGCAGTATTCCAGCCTTTAGATCCATGATTGTTCAACAATTTGTTAGGCTTTGTATGTTAACTCTCTTTTCACCCACCAGGTTCCAGATGCTAGCATGATGCCTTCCAGACTTCCCTGGACAGATAACCCCACCAATATGTGCTGGAGCTGTGCTACAGCTCTGCTTCCCCAGAGTCCTGCCCTACTAGGGAAAGAGAGAGGCAGACTGGGAGTATGGATTGACCAGTTAATGTCCATGTTCAGTGGGGAAGCAATTACAGAAGCCAGACCTGCCACCTTCTGCATCCCACAGTGAGCATGAGTCCATACTCCCAGAGGGGTAAAAATAGGAAAGCTATCAGGGGAGGGAATGGGATACGGAGATCTGGTGGTGGGAATTGTGTGGAGTTGTACCCCTCTTATCCTATGGTTTTGTCAATGTTTCCTTATAAATAAAAAAATAAATAAAAAGAAAGAAAATATCTGAGTAGGATGAAATAATAAATATTATTGAAGCCAGCCATCAAATATATATACATAGTATGTTGTTTAGTTCATTATTTAAGTGTTCTATGAATATCTTTCAAAGGTTTTTCAAAATTTAAATAACTAGTAACCAAGAGTGAAGTTGGCAAATCTTGTCAACATTTGTGCATTTGGTATAAGGATATGTTTGTGGCAATGCTCATGTTGACCTTAAATGTAATTTTGTAGCTGCATGTACCAAAAGCAATAACTTTTATAATGTAAAAAAAAAAACCTGTCTGTGAAGATGTAGTTAGGGAAGAGAGTAGCTCCCAAACTTGAAGAAAATATTTAAATACTATTAGTGATGTTCACAACATCAACCTGACCTAGGGCCCACATATATTCACATTTAGCACAGGAGCCTTTATAACCTCTGAGTCCCTGTCAGTTTGAGCTCTCAGTTCGTGGTCACAGATGGGAGCATTCTAGGCAGCATTCATTTCAGGACTGGTCTTCTTCACAAATCTAAAATCTTTATTAAATCAAAAAAAAAGATCCTTACCTAAAAATTATTGAGCATAGTAATGCTAGAATGTTGGATGCATCACGTTTTCTGATTTCTAACCACATTACAAAGTTATAGCAGTTTAACCAGCATGGTATTAGAATAAAGCACATATATATTAATGGGACAGAACAGGTAGCCAAGAAATGCAATCTTCATCCGTGTGTATATGGTATTAACTTTTTACAAAAGCCAAAGAATATCCAATGGGAAAAGAGCAGTATCTTCAATAGATGTTTGTAGAAAACCATACAAGCTCATTAAAATTAATGAAATTGCATGCCTTGTAGCATGCACAAAAGTTATCTCAAATGCACTTGATATTTTTTGTAGACTTAAAAATTCGACTCCATACAATATACAGACCTTGCCTTCCAGTGCAGTAGGGATCTGCCTTATCTCCCCAACATTACTTCATTTTGTCTCCAATCATTTGGTTGTGATTTCATTTCACAATGCAAATTCCTTACATTAGAAATACCTTACAGGGAATTGGCGGTAGCGCAGCAGGTTAAGCGCACTTGGCGCGATATGCAAGGACCAGCGTAAGGATCCCGGTTCGAGCCCCCAGCTCCCCACCTGCAGGGGAGTAGCTTCACAGGCGGTGAAGCAGGTCTGTAGGTATCTATCTTTCTCTCCCCCTCTCTGTCTTCCCCTCCTCTCTCCATTTCTGGGAAAGCTTCTGGGGATGGGATGGGATATGGAGATTGGGTGGTGGGAATTGTGTGGAGTTGTAGCCCTCCTGCCATGTGGTTTTGTTAATTTATCCTTTCTTAAATAAAAAATAAATTTAAAAAAAAAGAAAGCTCATATCCACCAAGTGTTGATATGAAAATACTCGTAAAATCTGATAATTCTGTAAACTATTATGAAGGAACAAGTAAAATCATTAAAATAAAAATTAAATAAATAAATTCTAGCACAACAATGGAGAAAGTTCAGTGCTGTGATGTCTAGGCTTCATTTTCTGTTTACAGGAGAATTTAACGAATAAATGTAGTATCTGCAATAAAGCATGATTACTACAAATTGTCTTTTTTCGAGATGCATATGACAGATTATTTTACTTAACGCACTTAGAATGACACTGCTCCCACTGATATATATGGTTCTATTCTGTTCCTCTATTCATTTCTTTGACAGTTATCAGATTGTGCTAGTTGCAAGTACTGAAATGGTTGATCTTGAAGCCCAACTATCATGTTCTAAGGAAGTCCAGGCTACTCAAGTAGATACTGTGATAAACTACCCCAGTTGAGATTCCAGCTGATAAACAGTTTTATCTAGTAGATATCTCAATGAGGAAACCTTTGAGTTGCCTGTTGCCCTAACTATTTTTGAGCATCAATCTACATAAAAGAATGCAAGCAAGAACAGTGATATAATAAATAAATAAATATTAATAAATTGGCTGTTACTATTTTAAGTTACTACAATCTATAGATGTTTTTTGGTTTTGGTTTACTTTGTCTGGTTATGTTTTTTTTTTTTTTTGCAGAAATAGGCAGAACAGCTACTTACAGATTTAAAAAAAATAGGACAAATAATGTTCAATATATCATAAAGCTGGTATTGTATAAAACAGCTACAGTTCCAAATTACTGATTCCATAATACGTTGGCAGGATTAGATATGAATGGAAATTTCTGGCCAAACATGGCTTGTAGAACATCATGAATAGAAAAAATTTGTAAGACTCTAGGACATTCACAAACCATTTTCATCAAATATAATAGTAAAGTAAATTGTTTTGCCCAATAACCTAGAAATAGAATAAATAATATAATTCAAACATCATTTTTCTTATTTAACCATTTATATTTAAATTGATATAAATTCTTAGCAAACATTGTTCCAAAAAATTAATTTCTTGATCCAAAATCTGAAAATTTACTTCTACATAACCCTTTCTTTGAAAATAAAGATTAAGTCATAAACTTGTAATTTGGAAATTCAAAGAGTTTTAATATCTTTTATGAATGATACTTAAGTATGTGAGAGAAATATGGAAGCATACATAGGAATCTCAAAGTTCATGTATTCTATTCCTACCCTTGGGTTCCTGTTTCTTAAACAAATTGTCCTGCTTTATATACTAGTGCCTTTCAGCCACTAAGTTATAGACATTACTATGATTTCATTCTGACTTCCCTGGGCAGACAACCACACCATTGTGTCCCAAAGTCTCACCTCTCCAGAGTCCTACCCAACTAGGGAAAGATAGAAACAGGCTTGTGGATATAGATTGACCTGCCAACATTCATGTCCAGTAGAAAAGCAATTACAGAATCCAAAACTCCCACCTTCTACACCCCCTAAAAAATTTTGGTCCATACTCCCAGAGGGACAAAGAATAGGGAAGTTGCCAACACAGGAAATAGTGAGAATTGTATGGAATCACACCCCTGTTATTTTACAATCTTGTTAATCATTATTAAATCACTAAAATAAATAAATAAATAAAGGTTGATTAGTAAGTAAATAAAGTATTTTTTTTAAATAATCACATTACAAAACAATAATTTCTGGTTTTCTGTTTGGGATGATAAAGTACTTATGCTTCAAATGACATTGAAATAAGCTATAAGGAAAAACTTTGAAATCTCATTTGATAAGTTCAAACTCATGACATTTTCACAAAACCTTTAGCCTTCACCTTGAAAGTCTGACTGCTTAGAATAAAGGCAGAGAAAATGAGCAGGAAAGCTCTAAAGGTGGCTGCTTTTATTAAATGCAAATATATTCATTAAGGAATTGGTCAAACAGGAAGGTATATTCTACTTTCAATGAATTTTTTTAATTTAAATATTCTGCAGGTGTGTATTTATAATCTAATTAACCTTTGAAGCGAGCAGTTGTTATCAGGGGAAAAGGATCTGGATGATAAAGTATTTTCCAGACTTTTACTTATCACCATTTATTTTAGATACATTCTAAGTGAAAAAAAATTAAATGTATCAAAAACTGCCTTATTTTCATTTTTATTCCTATTCCTTTCCCGAAGTCATAGAAACCTCAAATGACATCATTTTATAGATATATGGTTTGCACTTATATATTTTTGTGATATATAGGGAAACTGTCAATTAGCTGAATAATCATCAGACACAGAACAGACACAATCATGCACAAGAATGGGCACATATATGCATCAACTGTAACTCCAAACACAGTGAGATAGTGACATAAAACATCCAAAGTTAAAATATTCAGCATTAGTTTTTGAAAAGTTTACACATAAGTGTACATATTATAGGATTCTGTCATAAATGATCACATATAAACTATAATTTCAAAGTAGTTGTGATAGAAATAAAATACTGTTCTACACAAGCAAACTGATGAAAATATGTTGAATGTGAAAAATAATTGGAACTCTATAAACCAATGTTTGAGATTAAAGTTCTTTTAAATTAGAACATACTGTCATTACTTCATTTTTTAATTTTTCATTTACACAGACAAGAATTTGGAAGATTAATTATCATAATTTTCTTCAAAAGTATTCTTAAATGATAAAGTGTGCTCCTGTATACTTGATAAGATCCTAATAAGGCAGCTTTCTATAAATTAAAGATAAAAAGAACTTTTATAGTTTCTTAATTGTTCCATATGCAAATAGCCATGATTTTCATTTATCTAAATACATTATCTTTTTCAGATACTGCTGAAATGTAAGTCTATCCTATTCAGCGGTTACCACCAGACATTTATAGCTTATATTTTTTACCTTTCTTTATAAACTTGATGTTCCTTTCTAGAAGAAACAATCCATTTCTCATTTGTTAAGCTAATCTTAGAAACTATAATTACAAAGTGGTCCATAAAGAAGAAAACTCAATTATCATATCACTTAAAACAAAATTTTATTTTTTTAATCTACAAGAAATTTTAACTCGCACTGAAGTGATCATGCAGAAATGCCAAGTGGTAAATTTAAATAAAATTTCCATGATATATTAGTAAATGAATTATTAGAGGCTACAATGGAAGTAAATCAAGGACCAGTTTGCAAAAGAAAAATTAATAGCTCTTTTTTTCTTATGTACCTAACGCATTATGAAATTGTTTGGACTGGCAAAATAGCTTACCTGAAGAGTAAGTCTTCTCTATACCATGCGCACAACTCAGGTTTCAGCCCAGTTCCCACATACTGGAGGAAACTTCAGTGCTGTGATATCTTTTTCTTTCCGTGTGTCTGTTTCTCTATCTGTAAATGTCAGACCAGAATGGGAAAGGCCTGGTGGTGACAGAACAAAACAAATCTAAGAAATCGATGGGAACTTAAGTGAGATGGGGCAGAAGGAAAAAGATTAATACCAGTTAATTAATTCACTTATACATGGAATTTACATAACAAAAAGGGGGGAACAGAATGAAACAGACTGGTTGTAGTCTATTGTAGCAGAGTCAAGGACTCTAACGTGGGGAGGTGGGAAGGGAGTAAGGAAATATAGGGGACACATGATGATGGGAGAACACTTCAGTTTGTGTTGTTAGTAGTATGTTTTCATTTCTCTATCATGGGAAGACAAGAAAATGTACTTGTTTCTGAAGGTGTTACAGGACTCTCAAGTTTGAAGTACAGAGTTCAATCCCCAGCAGAATATGTACCAGAGTGATGTCTGGTTCTCTCTCTCTCTCTCTGGTTCTCTCTCTCTCTCTGGTTCTCTCTCTCTCTCTCTCTCTCTTTCCTCTCCTCTCCTCTCCTCTCCTCTTCTCTTCTCTTCTCTTCTCTTCTCTTCTCTTCTCTTCTCTTCTCTCTCTCTCTCTTTGCCTAGCCTCTTCTTGAATAAATAAATAGAACAGTTAAAAAAAAAAAAAAGAAAGAAAGTGTACTTATAGGAGGCTAGGAAGTGGCACACCTAGTTGAGCACAAACATTACCATAGACAGTGACATGGGTTCGAGCTCCTATTCCCCACCTACAGAAGGGAAGCTTCATGAGGGTTGAAGGAAGGAAGCAGGTCTAAAAGTGTCTTTCTTTCTCCCTCACTTTACCCCTCTCTTAATTTTTCTCTATCCTATTAAATAAAATAGCAAGGAAAAAAAAAGGAAAATGGCTACCATGAACAGTGAATTCATAGTACTGGCATTGAACCCACAGTACTGGCACTGAACTCTGATGGCAATTAAAAAAAATTTTAAAAGACATTATTTTGTAAATTATTTCTCTCAACATAATTATTTATAAAAACAACATATATGTATCTTGGGGGGCGGGCAGTGATATACCTGATTAAGCTCACACTTTCGAGTATTCAAGGACCCAGGTTTAAGCCCCTAGTCCTCACTTGCAGGGGAAAAGCTTCACAAGTGGTGAAGCAGGTTTACAGGTGTCTTTCTGTCTCTTTCCCTTTATACCTACTCCTCCCTTTTCAATTTCTTTCTGTCTTTATCAAATAATTTATATAATTTAAAAATATTTAATATATATGTATATAACATACTTGGTTAAGTGCACATGTTACCATGGCCAAGGACCAGGGTTCAAGCCCCTGCTCCCCACCTCCAGGGGCTAAGCTTACAAATGGTAAAGCAAGTACTGCAGGTGCCTCTCTATCTCCTTTCCTCTCTATCTCAACTCCTCTCAATGCCTTTCTGTCTTATCAATAAAGAGGGAGGAGAAGGAAAGAATAAATGGTCAACAGGAGTGGTGGATTCATCATTGCAGGCAATGAACCCTAGCAATAGCCCAGGTGGCAAAAAATGAATGAATGAATGAATAAATGATAATTAAAAAATAAACAACGGAGAGTAGATAGCATAATGGTTATGTAAACAGACTCTCATGCCTGAAGCTCCAAAGTCTCAGGTTCAATCCCCTGCACCACCATAAGCCAGAACTGAACAATGCTCTGGTAAAAAATAAATAAATAAATAAATAAATAAATAAATAAAAATAAACTTATCATGAGGTCAGTTGGTGGCACACACGTATAACATCTGGGTGCACGCAAGTATTACCATGTGCAAGGACCAGGTTCAGGCTCCTGGTACCCACCTGCAAAAAGGAAGATTCACAAATGGTAAAGCAGTATTGTAGCTGTCTCTCTGTCTCTCTCGAATTCTCTTTATCATCCACCCCCTCCCTTTCTAGTTTCATTTTGTTCAGTCACATACAAAATAAATACATTTAAAAAATGTATTGTGCTTACAACATGACTTAGAATCACATTCAAATTATCTTTGAAAAGGACAATGTTTCCTAAGAACCCCAAAGTATTCAAAACATGCTTTTTATCTCTTCTGATAACCCAGTTACTCCTCTTTCTCCCTTGAAATAGTGTATATCTCAAAGTGTCTTCAAGGTCACATCTATATCTCCTTTCCAAGATTCACAGTCAGCTGCATAAAAGGAACAATGTGCATAAAAATGAGTATAGAAGGAGGAAAGAATAAATGTTATCAGTCTTACAGGCAAACTATCTAGAGTTCCACTGCCTGTTCTGTCAGTAATTAGTATGTTTACTGTATTGTTCTTCACCTGCAAAATGAGATAGTTGGTTAGATTTACTTGATACTTTCTTTAATCTTGACTACTGTGATATAGACAAATTAAACATTGTTTGAACATTGCTGCTCAGGGTTATAAATCTTCCAGACAGATAAACTAATTGAAATGGACATAGACAGGAGAAAATAGAAGTGAAGCTATTAAAACATACAGGTCAAGATAACCTGAAAAGCAGAGAGAATTTCATGGGAGTAAAAGAGGCAAAATTGTAACATCTTAACTGATTTTGAGGACTCAGTGTGCATCCAGGGATACAAAAATAAAAATAAATAAGCAAAACTCTCCAAAAATAGGTAGTTGAGGAGAAAGCTCTAGAGAAAAATTGAACAGTTAAGAATTTTCTTATATTTTACATTTTTATTGAAATCATTTTTGCTTATATCATATTTGTTTCAGATATCCAACATTATAAATTAATATCCGCTGCATTATGATCCTGAAAATGAGAGTTTCCACCCACTTTCATGTAATTGACCCACTTTATCTTATTTGCTCATGTTCCATCCTTTCCTTCCTCTCTAATGATCACAATTTTATTCAGGGTTTTTTTTTTAATAAGTAAACATGTTCAAATCAAAAGCTCATACCTGTGAAAATTGTCTACGTCCATCCAAAAGAACAGAAACAAAAAGTGTCAGCAAGTATCAAAGGAAAACTTATCCATTGTATGAAAGAATATAAACTACTCCAATTGCTATAGAAAACAGTATGGAGATTTTTTAAGTTACTATAAAGTAGATATTCATATGGTCTAGCAATCCTACTTTTTATTAATCTGAAGAACATAGATCATTAATATGCAAAGATATATCAAGCTTCTATGTATGTTGTAGCACTGTTCGCAAAGCCAAAAGAGGGAAACAATATAAACAACAGATGGGTAGGTAAAGGTTTGATATGCATATACATTACGTTATAAGAAAAGATGAATCTGGGCCTGGAGTTGGGCAGTAGCACAGCAGGGTAAGCACACTTGGTGCTAACGTAAGCATCCCGGTTTGAGCCCCTGGCTGTAGGGGAGTCGCTTCACAGGCAGTGAAGCAGGTCTGCAGGTGTCTATCTTTCTCTCCCTCTCTCTGTCTTCCCCTCCTCTCTCTATTTCTCTCTGTCCTATACAATAATGATAACATCAAGAACAACAGTAATAACAACAATAAAACAACAAGGGCAACAAAAAGGGAAATAAATAAATATTAAAAAAAATTTTTTTTTTAAAGATGAATCTGGACCAAGCAGTGATGGATCTGGTAAAATGCGCATGCTGTCATGTACAGGGACCAGGACTCAAACTCTGGTTCCTACCTGCAGTGGGTGAGGGTTAGGGGGAAGCTTTACGCTAGAGAAGCAATGCTACAAGTGTTTCTTTTTCTCAATATCTCCTCATATTCTCTCAACTTCTATCTTTATCAAAAAGAAGGAAGGAAAGTAGGAAGGATGGGAGGAAGGAAGGAAGGAAGGAAGGGAGGGAGGGAGGGAGGGAGGGAGGAAGGAAGGAAGGAAGGAAGGAAGGAAGGAAGGAAGGAAGGAAGGAAGGGGGGAAAGAGGGAAGGAGGGAAGGAAGGAAAGAAGAGGAGAATGGCCAACAGGAGTGGTGAATTCATCATACAGGAACTGGACCCAAGCAATAACCCTGGTGGGAACAAAAAATCAATGAATCAATCAATCCTGCCTCTTACTATAACATGGAAGGAGGAGATGATCATACTAGCAAAACAAGGCAAAATAAGCCAGAAGGAAAAGGACAAACACTAATGGTCACTTACATGTGAGATAGAAAGAAACAAAATCAAGAAAAAACAAAGTCTGAGAACTTGTTGTGGAACTAAGGTAACATACTAAACAGGAAGAAGCTAGGAGAGAGGACCAAATGGGCTGTAGGGGAGGAATATTGGCACCTTGATGGTGGACATGATATGATAAACACAAACTGAAGAGAGATGAAAACATACACCCAAAACACATACAGTCTTATGTACATGTCCATTTTTTTAAATTTGTTTTTATTCAATTTATTTTTTTGCCTTCAAGGTTATTGCTGGGACTCAGTGCCTGAACTACAAATCCATTGCTCCTGGAGACCTTTTTTTTCTTTCACTTTTGTTGCCCTTGTTGTTGTTATTGTTGTTATTGCTATTGTTGTTGTTGGATAGGATAGAGAGAAATCTAGAGAGAGGAGAGGAAAACAGGGGGAGAGAAAGACACCTACAGACTTGTGAAGTGACCCCCTGTAGGTGGGGAACCAGGGGCTCGAACTGGGATCCTTATGCTGTTCCTTGCACTTTGTGCCGTATGCTCTTAACCCACTACGCTACCAGCCCCACTTCATTTTTTTAAGAAGCCAAAGCCTGGGTAGTGGCACACCTGGTTGAACACACATGTTATAATTCATAAGAACCTGGATTCAAGCACTCAGTCCCCACATGCAAGAAGAAAACTTCATAAGTGGTGAAGTAGTGTTGTACGTGTCTGTCTGTCTGTCTCTCTTCATCTTCCCCTTCCTCTCAATTTCTGACTGTGTCTATCCAGTAAATAAATAAAGATAATAAAGAAAAATGTGAAGAAGGAGCTAAACATTAAAAAATAATTCAGCATGATTTGGTTAAAGACACATAGGTTGAAATATCTAGCAGAGGAGGCTGGGTGGTAACCCCCAGGATAAGAGCTCATATCACCACGCTCAAGGACCCCACACATACACACTCCTCACTTACAGGACAGGAGGAAATGCTTCACAAGTGGTGAAGTATGTGTGCAGGTGTTTCTCTTTCATTTTTTAATATTTATTTTATTTATTCCCTTTTGTTGCCCTTGCTATTTTATTGTTGTAGTTACTGATGTCTTTGTTTTTTGTTTTTTGTTTTTATGAAGGAGAAAGACCAGAGTACTACTGTGTCATCTTATGTGATTCAGGGAATAGAACCCTGGACTTCATGCACCAAGACTGGCATGCTATTGTTGAGTCACCTTCTTGGCTCCAGGAAGAATTTTAATATTGGACATATATGAAAACACATTTAAGGTGTTATCCAAATATAAGAGTTGTACCCCTCTTCTCCTATGGTTTTGTCATGTTTCCTTTTTCTTAAGTTCTTTATTCCCTTTTGTTGCCCTTGTTGTTTTATTGTTGTAGTTATTATTGTTGTTGTTAATGATGTCATCATTGTTGGATAGGACAGAGATAAATGGAAAGAGGAGGGGAAGACAGAGAGGGGGAGAGAAAATAGACACCTGCAGACCTGCTTCACCGCTTGTTAAGTGACTGCCCTGTAGGTGGGGGAGATGGGGGCCCGAACCAGGATCATTGCCTTGGTCCTTGCTTGGCCCATGTGTGCTTAACCTGCTGAGCTACCATCTGACTCCCAGGTGTTTCTCTTTCTGTGCCCTTCTCTATCTTCTCCTCCCCCTTCAATTTCTTTATGTGCTATCCAAAAAATATATAGAAATAGAGAAGTCAGAGAAAGGAAAAAGAATAGGGGTCGTCTTCATAGATATGACTGGTAGAACCTGTGAACTTATGAGGTCAATGGAAGAATACAGAGTTACTGAAGACTGAAAAAAAGTAAAACAAGCATAAGGGTGGTGGTGCTCAGTCAGATTGATAGGGTTTACAGCTAATGGTATTGATATGCTTCTTCCATATTTTGGAGTTACTCTCTGCCCTAATCCAGCTTTCTAGTCCTCATCAACTCAGACACCATCATCCCAAACAATACTTCCAGCCCACCTGCATGTCGGCTATTGGGCTCAGGCAAAAATTACTAAAGACATGTGCCCTTGGATATACCTAAAATTCACTTCCTAGATTATACCAACATGAAGACCTCAAATCTCATCTGCTATATTGTGACCCTTGGTTTCCTGCTTACTTAACAATTTGTTTTGCTTTATATTTTAATGTTTTTCAGCCAACAAGTAGGAGATGCTACCATGTCACCAACCTGACTTCCCTGGCCAGACAACCTCATCAATGAGTTCTGGAACTCCAACTTCTCCAGACCCCCTACTCCACTAGGGAAAGATAGAAATAGGCTGGAGCTATGGATAGACTTGTTAATGTCCATGTCCAATGTAGAAGCAATTACAGAAGCCTGACTTCCCATCTTCTGTACCTCATAAAGGTTTTTAGTCTATACTCCCAGAGGGATAAGGTATAGGGGAGCTTCCAATGGAAGGGATGGGATGTGGAACTCTTGTGGTGGGAATTCTGTGGAATTGTAGCACTCTTATTTCACAATATTGTTGATTATTATTAAATTACTAATTAAAAAAAATGAACACACACATGCTCAAGCAGCTGGGTTCAAACCCTTGGCCCCACTTGTAGGGACAAAACCTTCATGATAGGTGTAGCAGTTCTGCAGGTGTCTTTCTGTGTCTCTTCCACTCTATCTCCTCTTCCACTTTCAACTTCTCTCTGTCTCTGTCTGACAAATAAGTAAAGATAATAGAAAAAAATTAAAAAGACTCAAAAATTTATTTAATTTCAACAATCAAATCATCACTGGTGACTATTATAAAGATTAAATAAAAAAACCAACATAATTATATTTATGTGCATACACAGCTATTTTTGTAAAATTGTTACTCTTTCATTATACTCAAATATGATGTCAATTATTATAGGTGTTTTCAATACATATCATCTCTGACTTTTGCTTACTATTTGGCTTATTTTCCCTCTAGTTTTCTTACTACATGATTTATGCTTTGGATCTAATTATTAAATACACTGAAGAGGGAAACAGCATTGTTTGTCATTGTATAAATGTCATAGTTTGTATTTACAAAAACATACATTGTGTTATTTATATTACAGCTATGGTATGGAACATAGTCTACTGGTATCACCGTTGTATGAGATCCCTCGTTTTCAAAATTTCAGTTGACTAATTTTTCATCTTCATTTTTAATAATTGCATAGTAGAGTTCTTCCCCCCCCTTTGCGTTTCTGGTGCCTCACACATGCACAATTTCACTGCTTCTGTCACCGTTTCATTCAGAGACAGAGGGAAAGAGAACACAGCACTCCCAGTGTCACTCAACATTTCCCCGTGTGGTTATTAAACAAATGATAACAGAAAAATGTATTGAACGATAATGTCTTATAGGCCGAAACTGAAGAAAAATTTTAATATACACAATGGACTATTATCTATTAAAAATAACAACATCATCTCTTTTGAGGAAATTATATTAAGTGAAGCCTGTCCAAAGGAGAAGGATGAATACCACATAATTTCACTTATAGGTGGAACTTATGAAACAAGGAGGGAAAGGAAAATCAAAGATATGATCTCAGATGATGAATTGTACAACTTCTCAATCATAATTCTTCCAATATATAGAAAAAATAGCAATGGGGAAGGTAGAGATGATAATTTATCAACACATGTAATATCCTATGAGTTATTATACTGTGAAACTATTTCTCTTCACAAAGATTTGCTAACTTGACCTCCAAGGCACCTGCAGGACCCTAGTCTACTATGAAAGCTTTCTGTTGGTGGTGACAGTGCTAACTATAAAGTGTTAAACTATCCCTAGAAGTAGTTGTGGTTCAGAGCCTCACTTCCTACTTGAGTCCCCAGTGACCTAGCTGAAAAGTGCACATGATGCAAATCCACTCCTCTTTAAACAAGGAACATTTTTAAGTTTAAAGTATCGTTTAGAAGAAAAGTGATCATTTGTTCCATGCAGTGTTTGCATGTAGCCAGATATTTGATGTTTTACCAACACTGAATCTAGACCCATCAGCCTGAGATCTGGCTTGTTCTTTTATTAGACATTAAGATTTGTCCAAAGGCACAGATGGTTTAGAACAAATTTGTGGCAAGAGATTTGCTCGATAAGATAATACAGAGAACACATAGAACTAACTATATCAGAATATATTAATGCTTTTTTAGTGCAAAACAAGAACAAAATAAAACAAAAAATACTGAAGGAATAGCAGCAGAAAGCTCCAGTGTCTTCACCATGACTTTTCTACTTAAAGAGCCAGAGCCAAAACACTATGAAGAAATTAAGAACTTAAACTCTGGAATACCTTGGGAAGTTTATGTTCTTTTAAGATCTACAGAAAAGAAAGCACTGAACACAGGTATTTCAGGGGAAAGTGTAAGTTTTAACATGCACATAGTTGATGTAAACAGTAAGATATATTTAATTCATTACATTTCACATATCCTGAGAATAGTGCCATTCAAGAAAGTACTTTGGTGACCAGTTCCTTCTCTGATGTACCCTCTGCATTTTTTGATACCTAGTACTAAAAACAGTACATTTCCTATTTGATTTTCTAGTTTGTTTTGTGAGCTAGTTACTTAGAATTTATAAAGCAGGACTAACTGCCTTTAATCATTGGTAAATATAGCCATATTGTAGATAATTAATTATTAACATAAAAATACCATCATGAGTAGTGCACTCTAGTAATTTTTTAGCTTCCTTTCTTTTTTTAAAAAAATATTTATTTATTTATTTATTATTGGATAGAGACAGAGTGAGAAACCGAGGGGAGGGAGAGATAGAGATGGAGAGAGACACAAGGACCCCTGCTTCACCACTTGTGAAGCTTTCCCCCTGTTGGTGGGGACCAGGGGCTTGAACCCGTGTCTTTGCATATGAGCGTTTAACCAGGTGCACCACTGCCTGACCCCTCAGCTTCCTTTCTTTTGCCCTTAATTGTTCCCCACTATACCTGACAGTAGACACCTTTTAAGTTATATGAAGTTTAACTAAATACAAGCATTAAAAATATTTTTGTACTATGAATAACAAGAAAGCACTGTTATTATAAAGTTTTTTTAAAAAGATAAATAAAAAAGGTTTAAAAATTCAAGTTTTATTCCTAGCTAGGATTGGAAGCCAATCTGATATTCTATAATGTTAAAAATTAGCTTCACTTAGAAAAAACGATAAAAATATTTCCAAGTGTCAGGCACTAAAATTATGGCAAAGACTTTTAACATCATTTGAGCTATTTAGTCACTTACTTGATTGATATTAGTCAATCATTAGTCTTCAGTTAATTCTAAAGCCTCAGTCCAAAAATAAAAACAAAAAATTTGAACTTCTATAAATAAAAGTAGACAAGGTCATTTTTAGTGAACTTAATTTTCGTTCTGAATTAGTCATGCTTGAAAATGTGGAATAATTTCTAAAGGTTACATATAAAATTAAGACAAAAATAGGTATTATGTATGTAGCAGAATAGATAGAACAAATATAACTTTTGCATTAAATAATGCATCTTTAATTATTTATATATTACTAAAAACAAACCCTTATAGGAAGTCTGTGAGCATAAAGGAGCAAGGAAGCACACAAGGAACGTTACCATGAAACACATGCCTTTTTGGAG